>NC_083857.1:4011815-4314846 GCF_029169275.1 Apis cerana
TCTCGTTAAAAAAAATTGCTCCGCGTGGGTAGATAAAATCTCTTATACTCTCATACGTACGAAAACTTTCATCAAAATCTAAATTTTCGGGCTATACGAATTTCGCCGAATATATTTCCACACTGTCCCAATCTCCTTGCCGATGTGCCAAAGAAAATTATTCCTTCGTGAATTTTAAAGTATGGAATATTTTTTAACGCAATATTCCAATATTCCTCCACATTGTTATTACATGTATTTTTCATCAGCTTCACCGGTGACAAACGACCGCCAATGCCCGTGACGTTACCGGTGTGCGTGATGACGTGCGTTATCGGGCGCGCGCGCCCACGGAAGTCGAGGATGATTTGCATAAAACGCTGTGGCAACGTTTAATAAACGAACGCGTACGCGCAAACTTGCCCACTTTATCAAAGAAGTTGAAGGTGCAGTGAGCTTTTTATGGTATCGATCCCATCGAGGGGCCACGCCCTATCGACGAACGTGGCGTGGCTATCGTGGGATCGCGTGTTTTCTCTTAAGGTGTCACCGAATCCCCGCACGGTACGCCACGTGCTTTCATTCTATGCGGCAATCTTCGCAATTCGTGTGCGCAATTTCCCTTTGACGCCTGCAATTCTATTCAGCTGTAGACACATAAAGAGGAAACACGTAGCGCCGCGTTCTTCTTCGTTCCCTTAACGTTCAAAAGTGCATTTCACTCTCCGACGAAATGGCCGTTTAACGTCTGTTTAAAGTGCACGTTTGTCATGTGAAACGAACGATGAATCACAGCCTTGCTTATTTTTCTTCTTCCTTTTTCTTCTTTTTTTCGTGTATAGGTATGAAAAATTGACAATGTCTCGTCGGTTTTTATTTTTCTTGGAAGATATATTAAAAAAAAGTAGTTCATCTTTTATAATTCTTTTTATTGTATTTTATAAATTTCGAAATCGAAATTGAAACGTTATATCAGGCAACATATGATTTAAATCTTTTAATAATAAACGTCATTTCAAGTTTACGATTAGTTTCAAATATTATCGAGTTTAGCGAAACATTTTCTAATTAAAATCATTCCTGCATGCAATTACTCTTGATTGATTAATTCGATCGTGTTAACCGTCCAATCAGCAATTTCGCCTTTCTTCGTCTAATGTTCCAAGAATTTGCTCTGACCTGTATTCCTCAGGATTTACCGCGCGACCCAATTTACCAGGAAAATGTCAGAAACTCTGGTTGACCTGTTCCCTACAAGCTTGTGCAAGTTGAAGCGAGATAAAGGAACGTTACCCTTCTGTAAAAATATCAGTGAAAATACCATTCATCCACCTCGTGAAGTTACTTTCTTCGTCAGTTTCCCCGGAGGTGATCCTTTTGTTGAACGTTTCTTTTCTTCGCTTTATCATTCTAGAAAGGCGCTGTTGCGCAAATTGATTTTCCAATAATTCCATTATTGCACGTATTATTTACCATATAAGATATAATTTTATACATTTAATATACCGCTTCTTGTTTTCATTACACACACTTCGAGCATCGAAGTATTTCAACAATTTGTTGAATTAATAAAATTCTGAACATGAGATGTGAATCTAATGACGTGAATCTAATCTTCGGATTTGAAAAAATTTCCAATCAAAAAGTTGGAAGTTTCATTATAAGATGAAAGGATATTCTTAAGCGAATTAATTTCTGTAACCGTGAGTTTATCACTCGTTTTTGTTTCATCTCTCTCATTTACTTCGAGCATCGAAGTATTTCAACAATTTGTTGAATTAATAAAATTCTGAACATGAGATGTGAATCTAATGACGTGAATCTAATCTTCGGATTTGAAAAAATTTCCAATCAAAAAGTTGGAAGTTTCATTATAAGATGAAAGGATATTCTTAAGCGAATTAATTTCTGTAACCGTGAGTTTATCACTCGTTTTTGTTTCATCTCTCTCATTTACTTTTCAATGGAACAATGATCTCGGTGAAAGAAGATATGAAACGGGGGATTCTCTCTTAAAAGCGTTTGGCATTCGCCAGGAGGGAATATCTCTCTGGAAACTATTTCATTAAATCTCTACTCAAGATTTATGGTCGCGGTCGTGTGGCGCCGGATTAACTTCACTCGTTCAAATCAATAAGTTATCTTTCACGGCAAACGTATTACAATTAAAATAACATAACACAGCCAAAAGTTCGTCGTTTCTCAAAAAAAATTTGGAACAGCGTAATAGTTGCAAGTATTGGTAGATAAATGCGACCTATTTGCACACGATCAATAGCATTAAAGACAAGGTATTTTACTCGAGAAGCCATAATCGAACACTTAAATGTCGAAAGACATTAATGGATTTAATCATCTTCAAAGTGAAAACGATTTCTCACGTTGTGGAATCTGATGATAAATAGATAAACTCGCATATTTAGATATACAGTAGCATTCCATTGGCTCTGATAGAACTTTCAATTATATTTCACTGATAATATATAATTCGAGATAACGCGAAGAAAAAATACAAACGTGAAATCTAAGAGGAAAAATTTTTATTTTTTAAGTTTTATTTTTTCCCAATCGTAAAACAAAAATAGTTAAATTCATCTTTCCTCTTTAAAAATATTTATTTAATTTATTCACGATATATCTTCGATGTATGAATCGGAATAATAATTGCCATAATCTTATAAAATGTTTCAATAAAATTTCATCAAAGTTTTTTCATCTTGCTCTTTTACATTTTAAATCAAGGAGTATAACAATAAAGTAATCGCCGTTCGAAATGATTGCATACGGAAATTCTGATAAAAAAAAAAAAAAAGAAAAGAAATCGAATCACCGAGGAAATTAATCGGCCATTTATTACTATCGATCATTACGAAACTTTAAAGATATCGAGATGCTTCATCTTATCTTAATTGTTTCTAATTATGATACTACAATGGGAATATACATTAACAATTACTATTATTTTTACGATGAAGTAAAATGTATGAAACGTGACGAAATACAGAATGGATAAGAAAACTTTTCATACAAGTTTATCTTCTTTTTATAGTTTAATTTATTTCCCATAAATATTTTATAACTCACTTTATCTCTCATAAAGACAATATTAGGTCATATTCGTTATTAGTTATTAATTTCTATTGAGTATTACTAATTTGAACGAATAACACAACATTCTTTCTTCTTGTATTATTCTTGTATCATTTTTTTTTTTCATACGTTACGTTTATGTTTATTTTGACACGTGTAATGTGAAAAACGAGTCTAAATAATATTCTGCCTTTATAATACATTTTCCTTTTTTTACACGAAACGTTTTTAGCGTATTAACTCTTTTACGAAGATATACGAAGAATGAAATGAAATTTCACGTTTTCATCCCGTTTTTCGATACCGTTTTCATTAAAATTTTCTTTGAAACACAGTACTGAAACACCGTGTTTGAAGAATTCACGTATAAAGAACAAATTGAAATTCCACATCTTAACTCCATCCTTCTTTCATTTTCTTTTATTATTTCCTTTCAAAAACGACTAACGACATCTCTTATTGTTTAATTTAATTTATTATATAACATCTTGTAACATTCGACAAATCGAATTTCGCCGTTTGATTCATTTATTCTTTAACTTTAAAATAATACCGTTTGCCAAAACTTCTTCATTCGTAAATGTAATTGGATCTTTTGCTTATATACTTCAAATTATTGTTTCCAATTACTTATTATACGTTAATACAATAATCTCGTTAATCCTCTGCCCGTTCTATTTCCCAGCTAAAGATTAAACGGTACTTGTAGTGGTTCGAATATATGGTATGAGGTTCGCTTCATTGAATTTCCAAGCACGGCAAATCTGTCTGCGTGTGGTTTTCCGTATCTCTAGCACGTCGCGCTATCATTTCCGGTTCAAGTTAAATCCGGTTGTGTTCCTGTCTCAAGTTGTCGATGAAGGCAGTAACGATAAACGCACGCTGTTAACATGTTCCAAGAGGTCCTTGCCTCTTTCGTTTGCGTTTATTTAATGAATTATATACCGAAGGTTGTTCAAACCTTATTTGTAGTAACGATGTTGTAAAATAATAATAATTCGCCAAAGCATTAATAAAATGGAATCTCTTCTTCAATGACGAGTGCATTAATGAAGTGCAATAAAGAAACATAATGGGACGTAGATTAAACGAGGGACAAACAAAATCCGATAAATCCAAGGTCTTGTACAAATTGTTTTCTTTTCTTCGTTTTTATTTTATTTTAAATATTCCCTTGTGATTAAATCTAATATTTATCAGTTATAATGATTATTTGAATTATCGATTATTAATTTGAGAGTAAAGCTGTCGAAGAATTATTATCGCGATATCCTTTAAAAGGAAAAATAAATCCCAAGTTTTATTCTCAAACGTTATTCGTATCATGGATAATCATGAATCGATATAACGAATGTCGGTATAAGCGCAGTCGATTTTCTGTAATTCGAATGACTTAAAATTATAATTTTGTCCGTTCATTCTATAAAACACACTAATTTAATTCGAATTATTTAATATATGCTCTTTAACCTCTATGAATTAAAATTTATCTTTACAAATCAATCGTCAAACTCGATAACTCGAATTTTAAGAGTAGATTAGAATTTTAAAGTTTTTGAGTTATCAAATATAAATATTAATAACCAATTTTCTTATTATATTTAGAATTATGAATTTCTTATATTATATTACAATCATAAACATTTTAGTTGCCATTAAAAATCAGCATTAATATTTATGACATGACACGAAAAGGTTATACATAAAGGCTTTCGAAATACTCGATAAGTTACACTGATTACAAAAACAAGTTGAAATAAAGACAACTATACATTTAACAAGTTATCCAACTCGTCGAATCGATTGTTTTAAAACTTCCAACGTCCAAGGAAACATTAAAAATTCATTATTCAAAGGTACGGGACGAAGATGCAGGAATATCGGTTATGCAAATCCCCGTTTGCCTTTCAAAGTATCTTCGCTTTAAAAATCTTCATCGATTGAACGAATGATACGAAAATGGATTTTTGAAGTCAAAAGACTGGCATGACAATCGAGCGGTAATAGACCGAGAATAAAAAAACTCCATTTAAAACTGAAAAATCCGCTATTTCTTTTTTCTTTCGAAATTACTTAGTATAATTCTTTCTAGGAAAAGAAAAAGTATTCTTTGCAAGAGGTGTTAGCGAAAATTGCGAAAAAAGAAATGCGTGAAAAGCTGTTGAATAGACACAAT
Source organism: Apis cerana (assembly GCF_029169275.1). Taxonomy (NCBI): domain Eukaryota; kingdom Metazoa; phylum Arthropoda; class Insecta; order Hymenoptera; family Apidae; genus Apis; species Apis cerana. The sequence continues at coordinate 4,017,061 of NC_083857.1, forward strand.
ATCTGTGAAAAGGAGGATTTAACCAGTGACCAGTTTCAACGACTCGACGGGCAGAAAAACGGCACAATTTTCGAGGTATTCGCATTCATGAGAAGTCAGAGAGTTTTAAGCCGGGCTGCAAACCCGTTTGAAACTGTTGCAAATTAATCGTGGATACTAGAGTGGATTTTCAAAAGGTAATTCGAAATTTAAAATCTGAAGATTTAAATATGGAGCAAGATAAACAGGCAACGAATGCTTGAAACTGAAGTGTTTAAATCTAGATAACGGATTCGTTAAAACGTGAGCGTAATTATGATTGTATTTTATTACGGTTGAATATCTGCCACAATGTGTATAAACTTGACGTATGCATAAATAATATTAACGAGTTTTATCGGTTATGCACTCCCACGTTTTATAAAATTGTCACGAAATTTATGGAAAATGAATTTAACAAGTCGTTGATTGAAAACTACAAATATTACAATTTTAATAAAATTCTCGTAAACAAATATATAATATCATAAAATAATATTTTGCGTGTAACGATATTAATTTGCATAAACGAATCAAAATCGTATTTTTCTTTGACCGACCACGCAAAAGAAAAAAATTAAGCTCTTCTAAATTTTTTCCGCACGTCTCACACAACGTTTCGTTACACAACGTGAACACAAAGTTCGATCACATTGATCATTCCCTCCTCTTCTATTAAATCATGATATCTTTATGAGCGAATATAAATAATAATATAATAAGAAATACACTAAATATACGAAGATTAAACGCAACGTTCATAAATAATTCAACGTTAGAGCGATAGGATAAAATTGATACGACATAAATTTACAGAAGCAAAAGCTGAGATACGAAATAAAATTGCTGTGGGTAGAAACAGGTACATATATATGTACGGTACCTGACGAGTACATAACACTTGGCAAAGAAAAAGAAAATGTTGGATACCCAAGAAACCCATTCGATCGATTGTCGCTAGGAGCCAGGCTAACCACCGCCGAAGGAACATTCGATATCCACGTCATTCGATATCTCGTTCATATCCTTTTTACCGATCGATTAACCGAGCTGCACACGAGATTTTTTTTTTTTATTAGCAAGTAACCTGTTCACCGTTGGAGCAGAGATGCGTGTAAGACGAGGCTGTCGAGATTAGATCGATTTACATCTTTCCCTTACAGGTTTATGGGATCAGGCTTTCTTTTTTGAAAACAAAAGCGAGCTCGAGTGATTATTAGCAGAAATTAGATCTGGCCGAATTTTATTCAAGATCGAAATAAGAAAAGAAAGTTTTTGATATAGAAAATATGGATTTTTGGAAATAGTGATATCAAGTAAATAATTTTGTCGTTTCTTAATAATTTCAAAATTATAATTCTTATAATTTATGATTCCTTTAAAAAGCAAATTCATATGCAGGTTCATTCTTTAATTTCATTCGTGAAAGTATTCGTATTTTTCGCATAAACATCTAGAATCTAGAAATAAATGAAGTAATGCATATATATCATATTATTAAGTATGGAAATGTTTACAACATGAAATAACATGACAACATTTCTAATAATATCATTTTAACATAAACAATCAAGTCTGACCAAGAGATCTATGCAGAATATAGATCATTTGCCAAAGCGATTCTATCTAATGAAAAATAAATTCAAATTGTATTTCAAAGATGGGAAAAAACAGCTCGATGCCCAATATCAACGAAAAAATGCATCCTAAAAAGTAATATGATATAATGGAAGAATATAAAGAATTTAAATATTCTATTCATTCCATGCATTAACTGCAATTGCACAACAATTCGTTACCTTTCGTTCGCCTCTGATCCTGGACGAGTTGTTGTCGTGTTTTTGTTCTAATTTACCTTGTATATTTCGTGGCCATTTGTCTACACTCATGTTAGCAATTATGAAACACGAGTACATCTGCTATTGAAATTTGACAGTTTATAAAGGACGCTGGGTTTGCATGACAGTTGACACGAATTTTGTCTTCTGTTCTTGTTAATTAGTCATAATTATGATCGGGATATAGTAGAGCGTGGGTGTCTCTATATAATGAGAATATTTCGTTGAAGTTGTTAATTAGAGTTAAAATTACGTTCACTCTTCCATTGCGTCATAATATTAAAATATTTTTCCTAAAAATGGATAATGACGTACAAAGTTTTTTTTCTTAGAAATATAAACTTTTATGGAACCAGGAATTAATATGTAAATATCGCAATAAGTAAGTTTATTTTCGAATAAATTATATCTTTTAGCATATTATATGTGCGTGCTATAAAAGTGACTTTCATGACATTCCTAATATACGAAAGAAGAAAACGTGAAGAGATATTAAAGATTACATAAGGCGTTGTCTTGAAAATTTCGATTTCACGCAAGATGGTATAGAATTTTCCAATGTTTCGATCAACGTTTCTGACTCAATATTCCCCTAAACTATTTGAAACTGGAAAAAGAGAGAGGGAAATTGGCCATTGTTTCTATCGAGTTGGAAATTGAGCTAAATCCCGAGGATCCTGCAATTCAGGTGAATCCGGCATGTTGCCAAGTGGCACGAAAACGAATTTTTCAGCGAAAGTAGAACAAAATGACGTATGAATTCGCGGCGTCATAAGAAATTTCTTACATTTTAATGTCCCGTTAACACCATTCGTCATCACGTACAACTTATATAACTGTAACACAAAAAAATGAATAGGAATCAATGAAAAGTAATTAGATTATTTCCTTGATATATACGAAAAAAAAAGAAAAAAAACTAAAACGTTCTCCTTTTAAATTAAAAACAAAATTTTTTGAAGATTAATAATTAATAATTGAAACGTAACGCCATTATCTATCAGTCATGAAAGATTCAAATTTGTAAAATGTATTTTCTACGTCTTGACTTTGAAAACATTCTTGATACGATATATTCTCTATATTTATTTCGAAAGACCATTTTGAATTTTCCACTTTAATTTTATTCCATTTTAATTTTATTGTAAAAAAAAAAAAAAGAGTAAAAAGAAAAAAAAATGAAACGTGAAACTCAACTTCACTTATCCATCGTTATTTTTTAAGTTATACGCGGCACTGTCAACTATCACAAGCTTGTGACACAAATACCACGTAGATCGATAATCCTCAACTTCTTTATTCTCTCCATGTAACACGGAAACGCGTATTCTATTTCGAGTAAATATTTTTAAACCGAGAAAATCAATGTTGTTGAACAATTGACTCGTTGTTTTCTGCTTTAATGGACCGTAATTAATCCTAATTTCACCGTTAATTGCTCTGCAACGAAGATCGATTAGGAAGAAGTACAGAAGCGGTTCCGATTGCAAGTAGGGCGCCAGTCTGTCTGATTATCCAATTTTGATACAAGAGGAAAGTGCACGGTGATTCACACGCTTTAAAATCGTCGATACTGATCAACGTTTCTCAGAATTTATCATATTCGAAAGGGAAAATCTTCAACGATTCACAATTGGCATGATTGCTTCGAATAGATGGATAGACGGATAGGTTTCGAAATTAGCCACGGTAACGAACGAGTTGGCCACACGTATATAAATAAAGTGGAGACAGGGAATTCGCGTGGAAATGGAGTTAATTACGATACAACACGATAAGTCGATCGGTACGATAAATTGCGAGACGTGTTACAATTGCGACGTATTTGACAAAGGAATTATTTACGACGTGGACTCGTTCGAATCGAGCGAGCAATCAGATAAAAGTGTAATTCTCGAGTTTTAATTACGTGGGAACAATACGACGCGTCCACAAAATTAGAAATTTAATGTCGCGCGTCAAAGCTGCTCTTTGCTTGTGGTCGGCTCGAATTGGCTCGTCGTGCACACGCGAGTGAAACGTATTCGAGACGGTTACATAACGCAAATTTCATTAAAATCCCCCGTCTTGTTGGAAACTGCGTTCAACTTCGTGGCTCGTATCCATTCCTCCTACCGTGTCCAACCATCCTTTCATCCCGTTGAAAAAAAAAAAGAATTGAGGACAAGAAATGAACGAAGAAATTCGCGCGTAATTGTTAATTCGTAGACAGATGTTAATCGTTGATCCGAAGGAAGGTTTTAAAAAAGATCATCGGCTCCCCGACGAAGAAAGGAACCTTGAAACTCGAGATATAATAATATTTGAGAATTCGAATCATGCTTGAAATTTACATTTAAAATGGAGACGCGATGGCGTGAAACTTTCCAAGAACTTTTTCGTTCCGACAAAGAATGGAGCGAAGGGTTCGTTTCGAGTTCGTTCGAAATAATCGGCTACAAGAGTTCCATTCCATCCCTTATGGAAAATCGAGGGAATAACCTCTCGTTTCGCGGGGAACGATGATAATTTCCAGATAAAACTTTTAAAACTTCGTCCTTTAATCGAAAAATATATTTTCCACGGTGAACGGCGGAAACGATCATTCGATAAACCGTTGGGAGAAATAGGTCGCACGCAATACCTCTCGCCATTACAATTTCATTTTCACCGAGTTCGAGTTAATGCATCCTATCGATTCGCTCTTGCGTTAGAACTTGTGGGAATTGCGATAACTTCGAATGGAAAAAAAAAAAAAAAAGAAAAAAAAGAAAAAAAGGAAAACAAAAAATACACGTATAAAATATGACACCACGTCGTTCCAGATTTTTATATCAGAGATGTGTGTACGTTACGTGTGCCGTACGTTTGATATTAACGGTTTATCGGAAGCAAACCTTGACTTGTCTTTTGTACTTTTGAAAAGAAATAATATAGTTGCCACTCTTAATAATATAGCTGCCAATTATCTTGACGATCATTCGGCTTTATTGATATCGGGGTCAATGCCAATTCTCTCTTTACAAGCCTCGGACAACAACAAAAATCCCTATGGAACGGATGTCGTATTATTACAGGGTATATACAACAGCTTGGTTCGATTATCTACCTACGAGTTTCTTTTCCATTGTACATCTATCACGAAATGCATAAATACAATCGGTATATATCCGTATATATATCTACAGGTGTTGTCTTTGTATTGTTATTCAACGAAACTTACCCCAAAAGAGCTGATTTCTCGGGTGTGGCGGCGGTCGGCATCCTGTTTCTTTCCCTAGAACAAAATGGCGGGGAATAATAACAACGCCCGGCCCTAGCGGCTTACAACGCGGCCCTCTACCCGGCTGTCAGAAACAAACAAACATTATAGCAAGCAATACCATTTTACTACATTCTCCAAAAAAAAAAAGAAAAAAAAATATCCAAAATTAGCAATACAAATCTCTAAGTAATTCGTTAGCACGAGTTTCCATTCTAATTATTGCTTTTTCCGGTCGACGATCGAGCAAACCGCATCCCGTGAATAATGTCACGCGATCATTTTTGCCGCGTTCACGATCAGTCATCAGAAAGGGGAGAGAAGATTCGAAGAATAATAATAAAAGTGAACCAGAGCGGTGGAACGTTCGTCTGGTAACACATTCGCGACAACAAAGACGGTTCGACCGTTCCGCGCGAAGGAAATCGAGGATCCGTGCGGTCGAGAGAGACGTGTCGTGGTGAATATATATACAATGTTGTGCGGAGGATCGACCTCGCAGGAGGATCTTTCGAACCGAGAAGCCGGTTCCGCAACGCACGCGTTGTCGTCGCGCGCCACGAACCACACGCCGATGCAACTCGAGCGTTGCGAGGACAAAGAAACACACATCCGACACATCGTGCATGCGAAAAAAAAAGATTGGTGATAATAATAAACGTAACACTGGTGATAGCTTCACGAGAGAAGACACGAGATCGCGCGTTCTTGGGATTTGATTTTTGTACTTATTCATAGTTCGTTCGGTTTTTTCTGTTTTTCTTTGAAGTTGGTTCTATCAATTTTATATAGATATTGTTTGTAGACAATGGTATATTTTTTTGGACAAAGGAATTTACGAATTCATAAATATTATCATTCTATTCATTTGGCATCGAGACGAATGGAGGTTGGAGAGATTTGTATAACTGGTAATTTAGATGATAAAGGAAAAGATCTGTGTAAATTTAAACGTGTATTTAGAATTAAGATGTAAATAATTTGCTGAAAATAACAAGTTAAATATCGCGTAGACGTAGCGATCTCTTTATAAGAGTTACTTATAAAAAAGTTAATCAATCTTCATATATCAAAGTAAACTTTTCCTCTGAATTACATTTTTACCTTACCATTTTATTATCGATATTGAACCTTTTTTCTTCCCCGATATTACACAAATATTACAGAATAACAAATCATACTACAGAATAACGATAACGCATATCCTATAAAACTACAATCATTATCTATAATTAAACAAATTAAAAACCAACTTCAAAGAACCTCCTCCCGCATATCTAACTTAAACATAGATTAATCGTCGAATAAAAACATAAAAATTTCCCGATAAGATATTAAACTCTTCCTTTTCCTTAAAAAAAAAGAAAAAACATCAATTAAACCTCCCGAGGTTCCGATATCTTTACCAATGATTAAAATTTCGTATATAATTTGCGAACACTTATCACCGGTGTCGAGTTTTGCAAGCGCAGCCAACGGCTCGAAATCAGCATAGATAACAGTCGAAGTAACGAGCACACACACAAACGAGCAAAACAGGAAAGCGTAGGAAGTCGAAAAGTCATGCAACGATGGTAATACGCGCGGTGGAAGTGCGAGGAAAGGAGTGACGTTCAGGTCGCATGATGCGGCTTACCTCGTGGCCTGCTTTTGTGCCCAGGCCGATCAATAGTCGCACCACCAACTTCCGGTCCTAAAGTCCGTCCGTGCTTAAGGTTAAACCAGTCTTTGATTATTCTGATAACAGGGACACGTTTGTGCCTCATTCTATTTCATCGTCAGCCTCGAAGGAGCGTATACTATACGTAGAAGAAGCGGTCGCAGGATTGAGATCATCGGGAGGGGCCATATTGGCGTGGTCGTGTTAATCGATTTCTCGATTAAGTGTCACGCGTAAATAGAAATGCATTCAAAAAAAAGAAAAGAAAAGAAAAAATGACCGCGATTGATATTCGAAATGCAAGAGCGATCGTGAAAGCAATCGATTTCTTTTGTCTCCGGATAATACTCCTAGATCACTAGCGCCTTTGCCTCCAAAGGCTTTTTTCTTCGTTCGAATGTTCTAGAAACGATGTTAGAAATCGTTCACTTTGTCGTTTATTTGGTAGAAACTTAGAGACACAATTTCGAATTGGAACGCGGGCGAGAAAAATAGAGAAAAAGGGTGTGGAGATCCGTAATGTGCAAAATATGACCCCTTAAATTCAATATTTAAAGCATCGGCGCGATGTATTTTATTAGATGCATTAAGAAACTTCGTCTTTACGAGTTCTTTTCATTTTTTTTTTTATTCGAGTTAAAAAGCAAGCTGTTAGTAAGTTAGATGTTTGTAGGAGCGGTGAATTCTAAGTAATTGAAACGCGACTCTCGTTATTTTCACGTCGTCATTTCTCAAAATCACACCAACGTTTCTTGTTAATTTTAGTGCTGGTTATAAAAAAAAAGGTAGGAAACTGTAACGATCGATTCCTCGACGCCAGTTCACCACCGTGACCAATAGTAAAAGCACTCTAACCATACCATCGACATTTTCGACCTCGAACCGATCATTCGACGACCTCCTTAGCCTCTGCCCAAGTTACCTCCTTCATTGATCGCGTTTGTCTTTCAATTCGAAATCTTTCTTTGATACGAACAATGATATCTTAAAAAAAAAAAAAAGATTCGATAGAAAAGCTCTAAAGTGCTTCTTTTTTATAAAATAACGATACAATTTCAATTCAATTATTAACAAATTTGAATTTCTTTTTATCGTCGAATTATTAATAAAATCATAGATGTTCAATCTCAATATGAAAAGATTACTTCGTCAAATATAATAAATTTCATTGAAGAATAGAATGAAATAAAAGAAAAGCAATAGCATTTCAAAAATTGCTAGAGTGAAATTGAAAATAAGATTGAAAATAAAAATTAAGGATAATAGAATGAAATCGACGCATTATTTTGAAAAAATTTTAAAAACTTATTAAATATATATAAACTCGATCGATTTTCTATTAATTAAAATTTAATATCTTGATAACTAAATTTCACAAACAAGTTTTTTACTTCGAAACTTGACAATCTCAAGAACGATATTTCCATTAATAATTCAATTTGCCATTTGCTTTGAGATACCATTATTCCAACGATTCTCCTTGACTCCAGTTGCATATTAAAATTATGCTAAAAATATGATTCGACCATCGTATCAATCGTGCATCGAATCTATCCAACAATATTACTTAACCCCTTAACACAATGGAACAAGTATCTAAGTAAGAAAGGTCCGAGGTCGATAAACGGCGAAAAGACGAAGCGAAACAGCGTGTCCCGCGACCATCACCCCTACCTGCCGACCGGTTTTTCCCCTGTACACGCAGACAATATCGTATAAGGCATTACCTTGAGACGATCGAGACGCTCTCACGGCGGTCCACGATCAGAGGGTCCTTTTTCCTCAGCTCGACCTTGGGCGAGGCGAAACTGAAAGCCTTCTTGACACTCTCGAGGACGCTTTGTCCGGTGGTCTGTGTTTGGTCGACGATCGTCGTGCTTTTGTACACGTCTTCGCCCAGGTCGCCTAGCGACCTGTACGAAGCGCCAATACCTGCCGGCATGGCGACCCTTTTCCCTCTGCTGTTACTCGCCCACGATGACAAACCCCGATGCTCGACGACCTGTACGGACGTCTTCGACAAGGATGATCCTGTCCACCGTTAAAGGTGGATCTATCTTTCTTACTTCGCCGTTCCTCACCCGACACTCTCGTCCCTCGTTTGCCGCCCCTTCGGCCGCTGGTGTAGCCGAGTTGATGATGCTGATACGCGTGCCCGAAGCCGAGATACGCCAATATCGTGCGTCAACAAGGCAAACGAACGGGCAAACGGGCAAATAAAGAAAATCCAAGATAAGGAGATTCCATGTGAACAAGCTCGGAGCTATCGATCGAGGTATTGGCAAACGATTTTCTGATATGAAAGGGTTGTCGTTTTAGTAAATAATGGTGGGGATAATCGTTCTATCGTCTCGAATCGACCCGATCTCTGGCCAGGAAATTGTAAACGTTTCGATAAAACGGATCAGCGTTTAATTATTTGAGATATTCGGGTAATTCGATGTTCGAAATTATTCTTTTAATCAACATTATATTCGATAAATTATTATTACGTGAGATGTTCATTTGTTTTCAAGTATCCAAAAACGTGTCTTCTTTATGCTGAATTAGGAACATTTTGATTTTTATCCTTTTCAATATGAAGAATAGAAATATCGAAGTTTTAAAACTTTCCTCTGTGATAAGAATTTTTATATAAAAGTTTAAATCATATTCAAAAATAGAAGTGTTTCAAAGTTTGCACTATTATATAGCTAAGTCAGATACTGATAATTATATAATTATATAATATGTTTATATTTGAAAGTTTGCAATTTAATTATTTTGATTATCTTGTATTTCAATCCCAAGTTTGAGTCTGATTTAAAGTTCGGAATTTAATGATTTAGTATGAAACAAGAATTGCTTATAATTCATGTTTCGTTGAAATATGTAGAGAAGAGAGAGAAGGAACATTTTCAGTGGAATTTCACGAAAAAGTCAGTTTTACATCAAGTATACCATTCGTTGTTATTTTTTCTCTCGTTCTCATCCGATTTTATTAATGCTCCAATAATTTTCTTAATTAAACAGTTCGTTTCTCTGGTCAGTTCAATTTCTCTCGGTAACTGAATCGAAGCCATTCGAATATTAATGAAAATGTGCACGATACGATCTTTTATATAATTCAACATTATTTGTGATTCGTCACGAGTTTCATACATACACCTGTGTCCACAGCGTTCTCCTCTTAATTTATTCAAAACCAAAAGCGGTCGAAAGGCATGGATAACACTACAGTCACTCATTATTGCTGTGCATCAAGGATACGAAGCTACGTTTTATTCATGACGTCATTATGGTAGAAAGGACAGCTACACCTGTCGTTGCTCAGATACAATTGCAATTATTGTTTTCGCCGGCCGATGATTTACCTCAAATATCACGATATATTGACTTAAAGACTTGAAGTCAAATCGTTTTCATTATTACTCGACATTTCTTCAAGTAGGAATGATAGAAAATTTTAATCCACACGTCTACGCGTATATCTTTTTCGTCTATATTCTTGTTTTATTCCGAGATGAATATCTTTTTATAAGGTAATCGCTTTAATTCGAGAAATTACAGGCAGGCCACGAGACCACGATCTTATCTAAGTGCACCTGTCTATCCTAGGTTGATGTTTCTTAATTGGTTCCTGGCTGAAGAAAGGGACAGATGTTACGGTTTCAGAACTAATAGGACGTTTCCTGTGCACGCCCTTCCTCGATTCCAGATCTCGATCCGCTTCTCGAGATTATGGATCTCGTGTCTAAATCGACCAAAGCGATATCTTTATCCTCTCCCGGCCGTTCGACCTTTCCATTAACTCAGAAATGGAACTCCTTTTGCCAATACCTCGTCGATTGGTCCTCGCGAAACAAAACAAGAAAAATAAGGAGAGAAGAGAGATAGAAAGGGGGAAACAGAGATAGAATAGGCTAGGAGAAACATGGCGTTAACATGCACAAAAATTCCATGATTCAATTATGATCATTACACATCGAGACAATCATGCGTGGCTTCATGCCAACTGCGAGGTGCAACTGCTGTGCGCCTTTGTAAAAACAGATGCTAAACGGTGATCGGTGTCTATCCGAAATGCGCCATCGAAATTGTTCGAATCTCTGTGAAAATTTTGTGAACGTTCGTTAAAATTTCGATGACCAACGAATGATTCACCGATTACACGTTTTGTTTATGGTGTAGATACTATTTGAATGAATATATTCGGAAAAAAAAGACACGTGCATACAAAAATTATGGATAAACAAAGGCGAGCCAATTGATGATCCTTTTGTACAATAATTTATTGGTTAATAATAACTGAAGCGTTATTCTTTTTAATTTTTACAATTAATTTTGAATAAAATAATTCACAAATTTATTTACTTCTTTATTAATATTATGAGACAGAATTTGTGAATGTAAATCAGTGCAATTATATTTTAAAAATTATATTTTTATTTAGTAATAATTTAATATTTTTATATTATATAATATGATAATAATTTATGAATTATCACATGTAAAACTTTGCTAATGATATTAATGCAATTAGCTATTGTGCAAAAGAATCATGAATTGATCGTTTTGTATTTCGATACGTATTTGGCTTCTTGATGAGCTTGATGTCAAAACGACAACGATAACGATCGATAAATGTACCCGGCCTGGCTGTCACGAAGAAAATAACGCCTCGTAACGCAAGCGTTTCCGGTTCAATCCGGTCGACGCGACCCGTTTCGACGAAAGCAAATTTCTTTTCTACAGTATCCCGTTATCGACTATAAAAACGAAAGCGTAAATCACTTTTTACGGACACAACCCTCTTCAGTGCATCAAGGGGTATTATCGCAAAGACTGATGGTCTTCCTGTCAATTAAAACCTTCACTGACCAAGAAAATTTGTTTTTCAACTCTAAAGTTGCTAGACGTTCTTCATACTCATGATTATTAACTTCTTCTCGTAATAGAAAAAGATATGAAAATAAAATAACGATGCACCGAATAAAATTATAAATCTAGTTTAAACATAATGATTGCTTTTTAATCTCGTTTTTAAAAGTTCTATAAATTTTAATCAAAAAACGGACAATTGAAAATCCAAGAAAATTTGTTGTTCTAATTAATTTATTAAACGCAATTGATCTTAAACAAGATTCTAAAAAGTTTGACGCACACATATTCACGCACGGAAATAAACCGATTTCCGTATTAGCCGATGTTCCCTCTGTCTCTGGACAGTCATTAATTTGATATTCGATCGTAACCGAATCGCATTAAATCTTTATTGCGAATCAGCAAAAAAAAAAATTGTAGAAATAAAATTATTGATGATATTATTCAATAATTTTCAATGATATTTCTAATTATTTATTCGAGTAATTGTTGTAAAATTAATTCATAAATACGCACGGTGCATCGCTTAACCTCGCAATAAATTCTATAGACACGACTAGTACGTATAGGGATCAGCTGCTGCTACTCGTATAGTCAGCTATGCCTACGTATGTATGCACGTACACAGAGAAAATCTTTCTAAAGACTCAACGGTGTCGTTTTTCTCAAAGGGTGATTCCTCGAATTCGAGAAATATATCCGCGCGCGTCTGAATCCTGGCCCAGGAGGGTCGTGTATTGATTTTTCGCGTGGATAGCCGCGTGTGTAACGTCTAACCTCATTTCCCGTCGAGTAATCGTATACCCGGGCTGGTATTGTGACGTATCGAGCTCTCGATCGTATCGCTGACGCTTCGCACGATGGTGAACGCGAAATCCCGCCTAATGGCGGGAGTTCGTTTAAAAAACGTATCACAGATAGAATCGAGATCGATTGCGCGAGGCGAACTCTTCGACTTTCGTTACAACATCGAATGCCTCGCGTCGAACAGCGTGTCGTGGACGATCATAACCGCAATTTCATCAACGGAAAAATCGTGATGAAAATCCGACAAAGAAACGGACGCGCGCATTGATCACGAACACACGTACGCGCGTAGAAACATCGACGGAGATAGTGACGACGACGACGACGATGACGAAGATAACGACATTCTACTACCACGGAATCGTCATCGATCGAAATGTTATACATGCCGTATTAGGGAATTTTTTTCTGTTACCTTTTCGATTCTCGAAATGGTTCTCAACACGGGGAATGCGCGTGGATGGTGCACGAGAACTGTGACTCACCTCGTCTTGCGCGGCTCCCGCTGCGGAATCCTGGTACCGAAAAAGAGTTGCAGCTTCTCTGCGACTTTCGAACACGATAGCACGGAAACAGAGACGCGATAGACGAGTACGAGACGCAAGGAATTTTGTCCGAACTTGTTACGGACTTCTATTCCTCGCGACAATTCTGACGACTAATTTGTTTCGACTTGTTTTTATCTCTTAACCGACACGACGTAACTTTCGTTGTTCCCTTCTTTTCTTCGTTTGCCCTTCTCGCTTCCGACGTGACGTGTGAAAACGCACCACGAGAGACGAGACTAACGAGAGACCGTACCGTGTTCTCAAAGGCACCGCACGATTACTATTGGCCCGAATACACGACTCAGACTACAGACTGGTCAATGGGAATGCGCACCGCTTCATGCGCGGTATACAGCGGATCGAACCGGTTATGGACGGTCTACCGACATCTATCTTCGAAATCCTGATATAAAAAGTTTATGGTCGAACAACCTTTGATCGACCTTGGATAAAACCAACTTTCACTTTATCGAGCGAGTTTCGTCACGTTTCAGACCTTCCTAACCTTAAGGGTTTGTTCTATCGGTTCTGCAGGGATTCACGATATCTATCGTATCGTTACCAGTTGTCTAGTTACTTTATCAAAGTAGAGTTACATATGGATTTATGCGATATAGATAATTTTTATCTGATATGTTGCTATTTACTTTATTTCTTTTTAAAATTTTATATAACATTAATGATATTTTCATAAAAAATATTAACATATGTAATGTATAGTAGTAAAGTATGCAATTTCTAATATGTAAATATATAAATATTACTAGGTAATGTAGATTTGATGAAAATGTTTGCTATTTGTGACGTTAATAAAATGCGAGATGAAACCGGTCTTGTAATCGAATGACGCTTCTACAATGATTATCACGAGGCTTAACAGGAACGATCCAGCTAGATCTAGTTTGAACAGCATGAAACGATACAAAAAGAAAGTTTCGAACTCCGAAAAAGAGATTTATGCAAATCACTGTGCATAACATCGTATTTTGTACATTTATTTTCTTTAATACAATTTTATTCGACAACTATTAAACGTAATGTAATATATAACTGTACTTAATGTATGTGATCGATCCAATATATCGATCGATAATACCTCATTAAAGTACATATAATCTCTCTCATCTCTTGATTTCGATCATCAGATAATCACTACGTTATTATTGTCGAACGAATTGATGTTTATAGAATAATTAGAATAATTAATATATAATATACGAATTATAACGCGATATATATCGTTATAAATAACAATTTTAAACTTAATACTTTAATTATTTAGATTAAAACTTTTTCAAACACTTTACAATTCGGACGACGAATCGAATTTTAGTCAAGGATACGATTGCATTCAGAAACCCTACCATCAGCGTCACTTTAAAAGTAAATTAACGATCAAAAAGACGAAGAAGCTCTCTCGGATGTTCTTTTGTAACCATCAAAGTGTGCAGCAGTCTATATCTACATCACTACGATTCAAGGTAATTCCGAGTTGCATTACGTTGTCGGGCGTAAATCTGAAATTCAATTGCATTCTGGACCGTCACGTCCCACTTTCATTCCCTTCCCTCGTTGATCAGTTACCATTTACCTCGTTCCCGAGATTAGTCTGCAAGAATCCCAGATCGGTTCGAACACGCTTCTCTCCTCTCCTATTCTCCATTCCTCGATCCGATCGATGCCATTTCCCCCCACCCCATAATCGAGTCAAATATGAGAAGAATGGAACAACGAAACGGAGGTGCTCTCGAGAGAGCTTCGAGAGGAATGGTCTGTTTTATGAAATTCACTTTGACGCGAATGAGAGAGATTAAATTTACGAGGAGGCGGGCGTACGAATTGCAACGAAATCTTTGAAATGGGAGGGACGTTTTGACTTGGCGGAGGATGGGATGAAATCGCGAGCTATCGTCTCTGACAGCATCCATCCTACCGTTTGACGACATCAAGGTAAACGAAAATCTTTTTCCTCCCGTCTTGCCAACGCCCGAGTAATCCTCCCCGGAGATTACCCGGCCGAGCGTGCCTTTATTTATGTCTGGTTAAAAGGATTTTAATACACGTCGAGCGTCGGACGTTGCACCCGTATTCTGCTGTAGTAATTCAAAAAGACGCGAACCATATTTCTTAACGGTATCATGGCCCATGACGAGGCCTCAGCGGGATATTTCCGTAAATGCTAAATGCGGGATAACATCCGCATTTATCGCGATATCATACTTAACTTTTATCACTTCATTTATTAATCGTTGAGAAATCTTCGAATCTTTTTTGATTGAAAAGATTTTTTCGATTTATTTGGGGTAAGGTAAGCGTTATTAAATATATAATTATACTTCGATTGCCAAAATTATTTCTCCTTTCCGATCATGTTCCGCTGAATTTTTAAAATTGAGACACATTATTAATTAAAAGATAATTTAAAAGATAATTTAAACACTTTGGAAAGTTTCCGATAGAAGAGTTCTCTGAAACGATTTGCATTATATTTAAGATGGTTTCTTTGAGTGATGAATAATAATCAGATACAAAATGGTTAGCTTTTAGAATACATAATCACGAAACTTGTTAAAAGTGAATTACTTCTCGCTTTTGCTGAAAAACTTACTTGAATAAATAATAATTAAAATATAAAAATTGTTTAAACGTATTTAATAATTTTCAAGTATTATAGGAAACATTTACCATTTCCTCGTTAAAATTTTAATTAAGACTTATTAAAAGTCAGTCGCGAGATGTAGAAATTGATTCTAATTGAAATTGATTGATTTTTATAACGATGCAAATTAAAACACAAATTAAATTAATTATGAAATATTAACAACACGGACGCAAAATACGAAAATATAAAAGCGGTGGAAGTCAGAGTGTGAAATATTACCAGACTTGACATTCTTTCTCGTTATATCTCGTTTACGAGTTTCTCTGATACGATACGTTGCATCTGAATCTATCCCCCCTATCCTCCTGCTCCACTATTCGTCTTTGGAATCTTCGTGAAAAGATATATATCTCCTTTAGTATATTCATCATAAAAATGTATATTTATGTATATTTTCACCGGTTTGCTACGTGGAATACGTATTGTTACGACGCACTCCTCCCTCCACACTCGTTCCTACCCCCTCGATTACATCGGATTTGCAGGAAGTGGCATACGCGAGCTTGTTCATTCGTACGTGGGGAAATACGTGGTTTGTAATATGCGTGCAACGTCGGGAGCATATTTTTTCTTACGTTTCTACTCCACCTTACATCCACCCCTATATAGTAGTCGATGTTTTTTACGTTGGAAATTTTTCGCTTTGAAGGAAGGCTTTTATACAAAAAAAAAAAAAAAAAATTATGAAGGAACGATATTTAGTCTGTCAACCGTTATGAAGAATCGTTGTAAACGTTGCAGAGGGGACAGGCTTAAAGCTATTTTATGTAATTTTTTTTGTATAGAAAACTCGAGTGCTGATCGATATCACTCTCGTTGATGTTTCTCTGTGTATTCCACTTGTTTCGTCTCGTTTGTTTTGTAATTTCCTTTTCTTTGTTGTTCAACATTTTTCTACAAAATTTATATCTGTTTTTTAATCATGATCTATTCGAATATATCGAAAGATGGCTTACACTGATATATTGGTATATTTGTCAAAGACATCTTTAGAGAATTGACTTGAAAAGATCAAAACGAAGGTAAAAATTGATATACGAACGATTTAGATTTATTTATTAAACAGTTTAAGTTCGATGGAACTGGAAGAAAAAGCGATGATAGAAAGCTGTATTATTGTCTCACCTTGTTTATAACGTAAACTTAAGCAGCTTGTAATTTAATAAATAAATCTCTAACGATATATTTGTTTTCTTCTCCAGACTAGATTCCTCAAACAAATATTAAATCTTTGCACAATTCATGCATGCCTTCTTATATTATTTAAACATATTTAAACATAAATTACAACAATGGATCAATGTAAAATAAATCAGGAACAATACAATTCTATAAAACAGCGAAAATTTTGTTTCATTATTAGAATTGCATCGGTCGGTTGTTAATCTTCCTGATGGATAAAAAAATTGAATCGAGGCAGGCAACTTTTAAATGAATACGTATGCAACGTATTAAACGGGAATGAGCTTCGAACGAAGTTCGCGTCAAGGATAAGATTAATGTACATTTTTTAACTCGGTCGGAAATTGGATAAGTTCGTGCAATGTTGCAAACATTATTCATGATGAAAACGTTCCCCTGTTTCAAATGATCGCTACCTTGAAGCGATGATGTTTCTTCCTCGTGCAACTCGTTATTATAAATTCGTGAGCTATGCGTTCTTCAAACTCGAAGAATATTGAATTCGATAAACCTGTTTCAATAAGCGTGCTACAAAAATAGATACAATATTCAATCGTACATCATTTTCTTCGTAAATTATATATATTTAGCATGATATTCATGAGATTTTCTTTCTCTCTCTTTATTTTGCATAGGAAAGTCCTGCAAGCGAGAATGCCCGATTTTACGAAAGAAATCGTTAAACCAAGTTTCTTGAATCAGTACACGTCCCTCGAGTATTTTTTACACGTTCATCGATGATCCTGGTACTGGGCTGCACTGCAGAAATCTCACGGAGTAAAAGATATAGCAATGAGACACTGGGGTGTGCTTCGATCGAGTATAAGGGAGGTTGGTTGTTACCTCGTTGTATCGTCCCCCACACTGGCAATGCTTTCGACGCCAATTCTATTCTTACATGTGTATACAGATGTGTATATATATATTTATATATATGAAAAGAAAAGAAATAAGCACGTTGTGCTCATTTGTATCCTTGGCAAGTGATCGCATAAATAATACACATTCCAGAAATATGCTCCCGGTAGCGCTTACAAGACAGTGACCGAAATTGTGTATTAATATTAAATTCCCACGAAGCTTTGCAATGTTATGAATCCGCTGTCGTGTCCAATAACAAGGTTTTTGATGCACGAGTTTTTAAAACAACCATTGAAATGATTGAATTTCTTTTTTTTTTTTTTTTTTTTGATCCAGGAAAATTTTTCATCAATATTGTGAATTGTACAAAAAAGAAATCATATACAAAGTGAGTAATAATATATACGTGAGACATTTTTGGAGGATAGATCTTTTTATAGGCAAAAATTGCTATAAAAAAATATCGAATCGATCGAGGTTCATTTATTGAGTTGTAAACGATTAAAGATTAGAAGAAGAAGATTTAATTAAGATTATTAATTTAAAGTTATTACGATCAGAGAAATTTTAATATATAATCTACAAGATTTATTTGAAAATATATTAAATGTGGTATTCGGTTTCCATACATATTCATGATTAAAATATCACGTGAAATTACCTAGGAAAATTTACTCGTAGAACGGCTACTGTAGAACCGCGATTTTTCCTCGGGTATAATATGCGTATTAATAAAAATCTTCATAAAAAGAATCGTTTTACATAGGTTTTAAATATATAAGACGTGAGGGACGCGTTTTAAATCATCACAATTGTTCGACATTTTATGCATATTCGTTTGCAACATCTATGTTATAAGTGTTCGTATTATCGTATAATTTTCAATAAATGAATATTTGAGCTTTTGAAAAATGTAGAGAAATCCTTGCATTTAAAAACTCTTGTTATTCCATCATTTTATTATTCTTTTTATTATTCAAATTTCAACTTTTGTCTCGAATGTCGAATCTTGTAATTGATTGATCATGCATCGATATATCTTCGGATAATTGATCACTTTTCATCGGTTTTTTAATTACTTTTTACACGTAAATAAACAGTTTAAAATTACGTTCTATTATTCAATCATTCTAATACCTCGCAATAATAATAGAATAGTTAATTTTGAAAATCTAATGAATCATAAATCATTATTTGAATCATAAATGATCCAATGATTATTAACTATTCACATCGGTAATAGCCGATTTATCGTACGAGGATTAATTGCAAATTGAAATCATAGGGAAAACAATGCGCGAAAATATATTAAAATTAATATTTACACGCACGAGTGTTTAACAAAATTTTATTAACCAGCAAAACGTAAAACTCGTAATAAAGTGAATTATACTATATACTTTTTTCTCTTTTTCACCCAATTCTCACTTATATCGTCATAACGCATCGGCCACGAGTATGAATTAAGGTAAAACATTTCACTGGGCCAGGGCGAGCTTGCGCACTTCCCCGGGGCGAAATGCAAACACGATGGAAACCCCCAGAAGCCGGAAATTACAGCCGCGTTTTAAAATGGCGCGTATTCGCATAAATAATTCATTCGGATAGAATTCGGAATCTGCGAACGAGGAAGCGCAGCGTGCAACATTGGCGTAGACACAGCTCACGATGAGCCAACCAAATCCTTCTGGCAAAGTTCGAAATTTGTACGCACAATTATGCAAATGCATCGGTATTCTCGGTAGCCGAGTTTCGCGCCCGCGTGCAACCAACGCCCCCTCGCGACAACTGTGAAACTGTACAACGGCTGCACGTGACACTCTCTGCTATATACGTATATATATATATTTTCCTCGAACCTCGGAGAACGCTCGATTCGCTCGCGTAATCTTGACAAATCGAGCGGTACGAATAAATATACGCGGTTGAATAAATATTCAGCACCGATTCGGGATCGCCATCTATTCGAGCGTCTAAAGTCTTGGAAGGATCTCGGTGAATCTTGGCGGGAAGTTCGAACGCACCTGTGCATTAACGTAAAAGGAATTCGAGTTTAATTGGCGTTTTCTCCCTCACGATCGAGCCCCATATCGTTTCTTGCCTCCCAATTTCGCCACTGTTCGCGAGTTCACCGCTCGTTCATTCCGGCAAAAACGGCAGTCGATTAAACGTTAATTGCTCGGTGATTTTCCTCCGGGCTTATTTAATTAATCGGAATGCCATTCTTAATGGGGAAGGGGAAGGAAATGGAGTTGTAAGCGAGTTGGAAGTAAACCTGCTGACTGAAACAGCCGAGTTTTTAGTTGGATACGATATTAAGGTGGATCAGGTAAACGATCCATTCGTCGATTAATCGTTGGCTCAAGATTGATGATCTTGAAGCGTTCGAACAACAGTGTGGAAAGTACCGAAATGATATACGTAATAGATAGAGGTAAGTTTTTAACGAAATTTTAAATTACAAAATGTTCGGGATTTATTTCTCTATCTTATAATACGCTGAAATTTTGGAGAGGGATTGATTTCATTCTCTCAAAATGAGATTCTTTCTCAACGAGAATAATATTACGTAATCAAAATTTTTGAATCACGTGATTTTTTGATGTTCGTTAGAAATTCGTTCTTTAATTCTTAATTAATCCGCGTTTAATACGAATATTAAGTTCGAATTGGGGATCGAATGCAGCCGATTATTCGATTTATTTGCATAGATACGAATGGAATCTGTTTATCAAATCCGTTTACCACGAAATTCTTGGATATAATAAGAACAGGGATGTAGACTGCTGCTTTAGAGTTACGCTTCCGTAAACGCGAGCATTCACGGGGATGCAGCTTCATCCCCAAACCCCTGGCCCCTGGCTGTAAATATTTAATAGCGAAACCGATGGGATTTACCGATCAATGTAAAGCCCCTTTTGGTCGTCTAGCTTCTGAACAGCCATAGGGCAGTTCCTCCTCTTTTAAGGTATCTCGAAAGGAGAGAGAGAGAGAGAAATAGACGATTGAGAACGATGCAGAGAGGAGGTAGGGTGGAACAGTCTTCTCCTTGCAATTTATTTTCGGCCAAATGGAGAGAGAGAGCTTCGACTTTTGGGGTCGTCACCGTATCCTGATGCCTTTTTCAACGTTAAGAACGGAAGACCGAGTTTATACGTTGATAGAAAACCCATCGTCGTGGCTCCTTTTGATATCACGGTTGGCTTCGAATCTTCCTGTCCTCGAATTTATTGCGGTTTTGATGAAACCATCCTTCGAATTATTTGCCTTCGATAAAATTTAAATTTTCGTTTAACGAGAATTTCATATAATGTATCCATTAGATTAGTGGATGGCTTCGTTAGTTAGAAATTCGTGGATTATTTTTTTTGCCTCGTATAATATAAATGAGAAGAAATGCGTGTAATATTTGAAGTTCCAATAGAAATCTGGAAACGATTCTTCTTTATTCTAAGAAATAATAAAAATTATCATATATCAATATTTCTTTGAATCCAAAGATTTCAATATAATTTCAATATAATATGATAATTTTCTTCTAACATTATTACAAAATTAATATTTTTTTCTCTAAGAAATAGACACAATACTTTTAAAAATTCTAATGAAAATAATATAATAAAAATTCGTAAATTTTTTTGAATTTATCCTTGCTTCTCATTCTTAATAATCCTCTGATTAATACAATCCGATTTCTTATAATCGTTTATGGCCATTTTTAAGAATTTAATTTCCTCTTCATCAGAATTTTCTCCGGTATTTCTCGTATAAATATCTCTATTAATCACGATTAATTTTCTCTATCCAACAAATATCGTTTCTAAAAGCTACCACCATTACGTATTAAACTTTCCAACTGCTCGATAAATCCTCTAACGAACATATATTAAAGCATAAGCCTTGGAGAGAGGGGAACTGTTAAGATCGTTAAAAATTAAAGCAAGGGCATTTGTTTATGCGTTTTCGCGGAACGTTATCCAATCGAGAAATAACGAGAATACGATATACGTTTATTCAACACAACAGCGTATATCACGTATATCACGTGCACGGCAAGAATTGCATCCGCGGTCGGCAGTTCCTCTGCAATTGCAAGTCGCCACTTCACCTCCTTGCACCTGTACCCTATCTATCCTTTTCGCAGGCAGGGGGGTCCGAACGAATGGCACGCACGTGCACGCGTTTGCAAATTCCATGCAACAAGGTTTGCAAGAAGGTAAACGTGAACGTCTTCCAGAATGGAAGTCGAGTACCAACAGATGCTACCCCGTTATTTTTTCCAACTGCATATTCCAAATGCATTCGAATAGTTTCACATGCACGAGATACTCTGCCTGTCCAATTCAATTTTCCTCGTTTCGATCGTTTGATTCTTTATCGTTTATCCCTTCGAAATCAAATTATCTTTTAGTGGAACACACGTGTGCGTTCAGTTTTGTTCAAACTATTGTTCCAGTCTTTTTTTCTTTTTTCGAATAAATTTTTTTTCCTCGAATATTTAATCCGTTTAATAATTGTCCATTAATCTCCTGTAACGAAGACCTTTTTTCTCTTTCTATTTTATTATTATCAATCGGATCGATAATAATGATTTTTTTCGAATAATTTTGTAATTATTATTTCAATAATGATTCAAACAAATAATTCTTTGTTTGCACGACTGTCTTTTTATAATATTTATTTCTTGACTCGTATCATGAGCTGTCTGGATAGGATTTTTTCATTTCAATATTTATTAATAAAAGTTATATATTCTCATCTGCAACATCTGCAACATTTGCATCTCTCACAAAAAATTTTTGAAATGCAAATATGATATAGATGAAAAATTTATAAAAATGTCAAATAGATCTATGAAATAAAACATTTTTTATATTTTCTTAATTAGTAATAATTGATAATTCCATTTTTGTTATAATAAATACGTTAAACATTTTCCTCGATACGAAAATAATTGTAACATCAAAAATGCCAAATGTTTCTCGTATCTTGATAAATTTGAATTTTATGTACATAGATTAAAACGATCTCGAACGGAACAGTGTTTGTATAAGTTTGTGGAAGTTAAAAAAAAAATGAAAGACAAAAAATAAAATATGAAATCACACAGCATTTTGTCTGAAAATATTTGTTTTTCCAAATTTACGTAGGCATAATTTATATTCAAGTATCCACATTTTACGCAGTTAAATGTATCAGACGTTCCACTTCAAAATATATCATTAGATACACCTTTAACCTTTAGAGTAAAATCACTTTAATGTTTCGATCCTCGACATGAAACTTTGTGTAACACGTACCTCTTATCTGTTTATTCTCCGTACAAATTTAATAACTTATAATATCCCATTTGTCGTTAGGATAAACGAAACTCAAACATTCGAAGAATAATGTAATATCAATATAACATTATTTCGTAAATTCTCGATATTTATAAACTTTCTCGTCTCGTCAAAACACTTGAATATTATTCGAAATAAATTTATAATCAGATTAAGTAGAATTAGATAAAAATAAACGTGATTCGCGATAAAATCTATACCTGGGATGTTTAGAATCGACGACGGCCATCCTCGAGGGTTCCAAGACGAAGAGGTCTCCTTGTCGTATCACTCTGGTACCCAGATACACCATGCCTTCGATTTCCTTACTGCCCTTACAACTCCACGAACCAGAAGTCGCAGACATCGAGATACCATCGCCATCCTTCAACCCGTAATCCTCGTTCGAACACCATGTCTTCGGCCTCGTACTTCCTCGTATATTTTTTATCATATCTCCCCGTCCTTTGATTGGGGATCAAACAAACCAACCGCCACGAGAAAATTCAAAACGCTCTCACTTCAATCCCTCCTGTACAACCACTCCGATATGGATATTCTCCGTCGATCACGTTTTGTTCATGGAATATATTCAGCCTCGACTGAGTTCGCCTTCCGCACACAGCCTCTCCCGCTAAATGACACGCGTTTAACCAACAAATGCCGCGATTACGTTATCGTTGGGAGGGTCTGGCAGAAACAGGTTAATGATTTCGTTACGGCGAGGTGAGCTCGAATGTACGCGTGCACGTAACCTATGGCATTATTGGCATGTTCGATCCACCTTAAAAACAGGTTTGAAATGATGGGGAGAAGAGAGGGAGAGAGGGAGAGAGTGTGTGTGTGTGTGTAAGAGAGAGAGAGAGAGAGACAAGAAATGCGTTATATAACCTTTTGTGACGCGGTAGCCCCAATGGCTCTTTGGAAAAGGAAATTCTTCGCTCGAGAAGACTTCTCCACGAGTGAGGTGCACACCGGTGAAAGGAAACCGCGAGGACGGTTTCTTGTCCGAAAGCATTTACTGCGAGGGGACTGTGAGGAGATGGCGGACGTGTGCGCGAGTAAGACACGTTTTCCTTTTACTTTGGGTTTTTCTACCCTGGGAAAAATTGGACGCGGAATAGTGCCTCTTGTTGATATACTTTCGTTCGTATCGAAGCAGATAAGTAATAGGATAGTAAACGAATGAATTTTGATTGATTTGAGAATAATTTTTTTCCAGAAGAACAAAACATTTTTACCCCTCCAGTTATTTTTTCAGAAATAATAATAATAATAATAATAACAATAAATAATTTTTCTATGCGAAAAATCGAGGGAGCATCGTTTTAAAAGTTTAATTGCTGCTCGAGAGATATTAAATATACAATCATTTAAAGCAAATTTTCACGCTTCTTTCTAATAAATTATCTAGAATTAATCGAAGAATTGATCAATGCTTTTGTTCCATCAATTCTTTCTATCTTCAGATCTCAAGTGTTGCCATTATTTATACTTTAAAAACACGATCGTTTTGAATATTAATCGAAGAAAACAGAATCTCCTGTCCTCGTCTTTCGCAACAATAATTTCCACCTTCCTTTAACGTTATCAAGCTTTCTACGAATTTCGTCCTTTCTAATTCTCCGTTTCAAGGATGAAAGGAATGCAGACGCACATCGTATCGGCTAGAGATTCGTGCAAGTATGCGGAGATAACGGCATCAGATCTCTCTCTTTCGGTGTGCACACGCGCCGCCGACGCCGGGAATTGCAAATTCTCGAATTGTACCGAGTGAGATTGGGGGTGAGACTTTTGAAAGTATAACCAAACGCATAAAAGCAACCAATTGAAATGCTCTGTCTGTTCACCGTTCCACGATCGCCTCGTTGCTTCAAAACGTGGAAAAGGAAGGGAGATACAACGCTGGGTCTCGAATTGGGATTAGCATAAAATAGAGGATGTGGGGAGGGAAGGAAAGTAGAGTATATTTTGTTATCTTTGTGCCGTGTCTTTCATCCCTTCCCACTTACAACGCCATCACTCGATTCTTTACGGAATTTTTCATGCATTTATTCCTTTCTTTGTTTGCGATCTTGAATGATATCGACCGTTGGCCTCCATTATTGAAAACTCAAGTGTATTGGGAGGTATATTTTTTTTTTTACGTCTTTAGATATCCACTATGAATCTTTGAATTGTTTATGTATTAAAGGGCTTGTATTTTATCGATGATGGTATATAAAAATTTTACTTTATATTTTTAACACGCTTCGATGTCTTCGAGATAATTCAGCGATATTAATATTTATGGATATTGAGAATATTTATTAATAATGTAATCTTTATTTTTGCCTGTCTTTTTTATTTTGATTTAATGCTACTTTGTTTCATAAAAACTCATACAATTTTGATAGGCAACTAAATTTCTAACTAGTTAATTCTTTTCTTGGCAAGGATTGAGAATTTATACGAAAATTTTAAATTAAGACTTGAAGATTAAATATGAATTTTGTATTTTTGCAAAGGTAAGATAGATGGTATGTGCAAACAGCCTATTAACGGATACGTGTTATCGTGCATCATCAGAGTGTCAGTCTATCAACGAAATAACATGTTTCCAATAAACTTGTCTCTCTATCTGTCGACAAGGCTTTTGTTAGCAATATTAATAGGTGGCCATTGGCATCAATCATTCGTCCTTCCTATTGATTGCTCTATTTCTGCATGAATTGCTTTCTGTATTTTCGTGGAAAAGACATATTGCTTTATAAATTATAAAATGCACAATTATATTTGAAAAATATTTCACATTCAATAAAAAAGTTTCACGTGTTCTTCTCTTGTGACTTATAGAATTTCATTAATATCTATTATATTTTAATCATACAAGATAACAATTACAAAATTCTGTGCTTTACAATTTGTCGATGTTATTTTTACGAATTATTGCGCAAAATGTGTGAAGTGAACAATCGAACAATGCTAAAGATGATCAATTTTTTTTGCGTTTTTACAAAACTGTTCTACGATATTTCAATTTAATAGCACTACCGGTGTTTAACGTTACGCTTGAATGCAATTTGCGCGCTTCTAATTTTGTTACACGGACACGTATACACCGTGATACTCGTATAAACGTTCCTTTTATTTTCCTCGTGTAAATATCAAATTCGTAATTGCGATTACGCATTTGGATTACGCGCACAGGTTCGTCGAAATATTAGAAAATAAAGAGGAAAAATAACAACGCAGGTAAAATGCGACCGTGTCATTTATATTTCTAATAGTGGCGTAATTCTCTTTTGAAATACATTTACATATTATTACGTCCATTTTCTCGTACGCATTCGTTTTCCTGGACAGTACCGGGAATTTCGCTTTGTATCTCTTGACTTTTACATCCATCATCGTATATTTCTTCCGGCGTATGGCCACGGAGCACAGTATTCTCGGGAAAAGATGCACGAGCGACAATTAAATTATGACGTTTAACTTTTATATCTGTTCCATCCTCATCTTTTGCAAGCGAAACGTTCGTTTTTTTTTTTTTTTTTTTAATATCCACATACGCTTTACTTTAACAAGGATTTAAACGTGATAAATTAAAGCGGATTATATAATATAAATGCGTTTTTCGTATCGAGAATTGAACCAGAATAACGATCTTATTTATGAATTTTCTTGATAAAAATTTAAAGAAATAAAAGGAAAGAAAAAGTTCTTGTACTTTTTTTTTATAGAAATATATCATTGTTTAATTTTTCTGATATCAAGATATAATGATTGATTTTATATTTAATTTTTCTGAATCGACTATCCTAGATGATCTTCGATTTCCTACGAATTTCGAGATTGGTTATAATATTTTTCCTCACTCAATATTGAATACTGAATATAATACATGAAATATTTACATGTATTGAATATATTGAATATAAAATATAATTGTCTTATATCATCATAACGTACATTGGATAATGTATAAATAATTAGAATGTACATAGTATTAACTATAAAAAAAAATAAAGTTAGATTAATAAAATTAATCTGATATTAATTTATTATATCTATTTTCAAATCTTTATAATAATGCGACTCGTTCTTCCATTCATTTTCAAATCTCTATTATATCATACTTTTGAAAGTTATTGAAATTCAAGAAATTAATTAAGAAAAAGTAACATCAATAAGAGTGTAGTAATTATATGTATACTTTTCCGCAAACATGGCTATGCATAGACATTCGTGTAGCTCATTTGCTTTGGCCTATGTGTTAACGCGAGGTAGTTAGAGGTTGGACACGAATGCGTCTGATATTCATGAGCTTCAACGCGAGATCTCGTTTGACAAAGATAGAATAGGAACGCTGTTGGTTTCTCAACATCCCTTCCTCTGGTTTAGAGATAGCTCTATGAAAACTCTGGTTTATTCAAGCGGTTTACTCTCTCCTTCTCCTCCTATCTTTCAATTTACTTCTAAATCCAATGCTTTTTATTTTCCTATCGCAATTTTTATTCTGCTTGAAAACTGTCCAGATAACGATAGTTAATTCTTCGTCGATAATTTTTTACTGATTTTCTACGAAAAATTTTCTATAAAAATAAAAATAATCCGATTCCAAATATAATATATAATAATTACCATTATCATTGGATCATATAATGTCGAATATAATAAGTTAGTAATAATATAACGAGCATCTCAGAATACTTGAAAAAAGTATTATTCTGCAATGTTACTCCAAAGTATCGTCAGGACATAAAGGGTTACTGTTATCCATTTAACGTTAGATCGAGATGAGGCTACTTGTACACTTGTATGTATCTACACACACACATATACACACGCTCGAAACTAGACCTGAGCCAAGAGGAAACGTAACGAGAGGCAAGCTTTACACTCGGCCACGAGAGAGTGAATCAGTCTTGAAATGGTAAGAAGTTCGTCCGAGGTTGGTCATCTCTTCGAATCTTGGCCATAGCCTCGGGAGTTCTGTTTTGGTTTGGTACTTCTCTCAGGAGTTCTCTCTTGTTGCCTTTGTTACAACAAACGCAAGAACGGTTCTTGAGACAACTAGGGGAAATTATGGAAATTTTGTTGTCCCTTTTGCTTCATCGAGTTACCCTCGATTACCGTGCACCCAAGAGGGGCGAAAAATGAAATCGAACGAGAATTGTTAAGGGGACGATATGGATATTAGAAGAAAATGATATGGATATTATCGTCGGCAGAGAGGGGAGGATCATCGTTTTGCGAATGAAGAGAAAGATTCGTGCACGATGAGGAGCAATGAATACAGAGAAATTCTTCTTATAATGTTACGACTGGGATGGAAGGATAGAAATAATGAGATGAATCTATGAAATATTATGAGACCTGATCTATCTGATTTTATATTCGAATACTTTTTTTTAGAATTGGTTTAATTTTGATTATTTATCAATTCTTTTTACAATGAATGCATTTACATAATCTTTCGAATTAAATGGAATCTATTACGAATTCTATTACGAATTGTACATGTTTATTAAACGAGTGAGTTAAAGCGATTCAAACTTTGAATTTCAGAGAAAATTACGAAATTATTATCTAGGATAATAATATTTCCTAATGTACTTGTATTAAATTCACAAAAGATCGATCGATCAATTGAATAACGCGATAACAATTTGATAATATATATGTAAAACTCGATATTATATCCACTTTCGCACTATCATTACCAAAAAAAATTAAAAAGATTATAAACGCCTGTAATAAATATTATTCGTATCTTTACAAAATTACAAAAATTATTTATTTACTTTTAAAGATTATCATCCCTCACGAATACAAATGGAACCCATTACCAATTCACCCATTACTTTTGACGCATTATAATTAGAAGGTAGTCCATTTACTCGGGTCGTTTTATGACCGCTTCATAAAGTAAATTGCGTTTTTATAAGCATCTGGAGCATAGCGGGAAGATTGAATTATGTTGTACCAGAAGCCGGTTAATCGTACCTTTTTGTGGTTTAATGGGTTTTTACGGGGTGCGGGCGACGTTAAACACGAGTAAGCACTCGAATTCTGCCGCGACACGAGTCACTTAAACATGAAAATTTCCCTTTGAATAAAACACTAAAATACTTTTTTTTTTTTTTACGATAATGTCGAGTACATCCATCTTTCTGATCGTCTGTCGCTCGTACGTAAGAATGAACTTAGACCATTTAGCACGTATGGAAGAGAAAGAGGGAGGAAACTTTGAGAGAGTTTCTGTAACAATAAACTCTCGATTATCTATGGGTAAATTATCCAGACTGTGGATAGCCGCGAAACTTGTTAAAACCACAATATTACGCATTTGTATTCAGCGTGATGTATAATAAATTATGTTTAAACGTTATTGCTTGAACTGGGAGGCAATAATCATGAAAATTATTGTTGACGTTCGAAGTTCGTTTACTCGTATATCGTTGCTGTTTGATTACGATTTTTATTACCATTTGTATAAAATTGACGCTGCTTTCAGTTTTGACAATGATCTTGTTCTTGTATGCCTCGATCCTTTCGTCCAAATTTTAGATAGATATTCTATTTATAATTTGGTTGTTTATTCTAGCTTATTTCGATTATATTCAAAAATATATTTTAACGAATATTTTGGTCTATAAATGTTTTGTGTCGTAACATTTGTCGTATTCGGATATTTTTAGCGTATTCTCGAGATTCGCAAGGAAGACAGGCAAAAAGCAAGAAAGAGAAAGAATCTGAAATCGTTTCGATGAAACGTTCCCGTATATAAAAAGATCGTATATCGGAAGAAGAGGTCTGAAAAACGTTGACGAGATGGATAGGGACGCGTCAATCGTGTCACTTTCAGTGAACCGAAAATAGGAAACTCGATATGATATCAAATGTTTAAGATGAATGATCGAAAAAGGATGAAGGGTACAAAATCGAATGTTATCCTGAACTTCGATATGAAATATAATACATTAAATATGTATTTAGAGAGTAAGCTTGAAAGAAGTATTAATATATATTCCGTCATATAAATTTTCATATACATTATGCAAATATTCAATTATACTCGGTTAATAAATTGAATAATTAAAACCGATCAAAAATTCTGCTTTCAACGTAATTTTATAAGTATGTACGATATAATGGATTGATATTATTTTATGGAAGTTGAAATCAATTCTTAAAATTTTTTAAAATATAATTTCTCAATCGAAGCAAAACTTTTTAAAATATTTAAATGAATTTCCATCAAAAGATAATTCCCTTACATCCACTAACTTTTATTTGAAATAAAAATTTTCGAATTGATAAATCAATTTCTTTGATTAAACTAATGTATACGAAAATTCATATGACTGACTTTACATCATGTATTATGTATCAAAGATATACATAATTCTAAATATCTCTATAGAATTTCTATAAATCATTACTTACTTTTCCATCACAAAAGTAAATGAATCTTTTCTTTCTGATAACCTGATAAAATTACGATCCAAACAAGGATAGATTTTTTTCTATATTAAAAATATCGAGAACAACACGAGACGTTCTCGCGGAAATATTCTCGCGCAAGGAAGAAACGGAAACGGAACGCAGATGGCGTTGACACAAGGATGGGAGAAATGATCTACGCGATTCGTCCAGTGATAGATGGTTAGAAATCTGGCTAAGGATGAAATTGATAGGAGGAATGGAAAATTATGTGTTAGCCGGTCAAATATCTGACGCGATTATAACTTGATCTAAGTTGAACCCGTGGCACATGATCTCCGTGGCAACCAACGCAGGCTGACGAATCTGCACGGCCGTGCTTCCGTTTCGTGGGAGACAATTTGATCCAACTTGGAGAAATCCCTTCCCTGAATACACCACGCTCTCACTGGCTATCTGGCTGTATTATTAATTACAAGCAGATAGGGTTAAGTTGAATTGTCTCCATTTCCATTCGCGGTTACTGAGAACCGGCTAATTACCAGCAAGTTACATCCCTCGCAGCCGACACCTTCTTAGTACCAATTATTAACACATCGTGATTTTAGACGATAACCGTTTTAGAGGAATTGTTGTATAGCTTTCATAAAAAGGAAATTATTATACTATTTGAAAATCCATCACTTATAAATTAAATTTATTTCGTATATATTGTATTGTAGAATTTTTAATTAGGGGAAAATTAAAAAAAAATTTGATCAAATTTGATCTTTTCATGAAACTTTAGAAAAATAAAAATTCGATATTCTAACACGAGAAAAGGAAATTTTTTAATAAAATTGCAGCAGAAATTTTGAGACTTTTATAAAGAAATGAGATAATTTCTTTTATTTTTTATACTTCACTTGTTATGATTTCCTACATTTTTAAATAATATTAAAATTATTATTATTCTTTTATTTTTTCCTTCCCCAAGTCTAGTCGTTCGCTATTAACTGAGATTGCATGACAGATTAATTGAGCTTAAAATCGGTCTTGCCATCGACCAGTGTTGGGAGCACTTTTGCCGGCCGGTACATATTTTGTTGGCTCGTTATCTCGTGCCGCTATATTTTTCCGGGGACATGACTATGGAAATAACACGCGTGAAATTCATTGCGGCCGGGGCACAAATTACCGAAATTTATTATGACACGCACGTGAAAATTCCGAGGATGCACGAACTATCAAGTATCAAGTATTGAATGAATTTAACAAAATTTTTATAAATGGATAAAGTAAAAGTAACGTTCGTAATTTTATTGCGTAATTTTTATCATCACCGTAGTCATACACGACGAACAATCAAAATTTCTTACTTCTTTTACTATATTTACCACATATACACGAAACAATATTAAAGAACAAAATCAAACGCTTTAAAAATCCCTCTAAAAATCATCGCGTAACTCATCGAATTAAAAATTTAACTTCTCCATTCTCTATCCCAACTATAAAAACAAAAGATGAAACACAAGACTTCCTTCTTAACCGATAAAAAAAAAAAGAAGAAAAAGAAGAAGATCAATATATACCAATCGAGCGTCTGTATCACAGACGCATCCCACATAAAATTTTCATCATCGACCCGATCGGTGCATAAAGTACATAAAGTAACCCTTGCTAATGTCTCTATCCACGAAGGCCCGACACGTGCACCGTATCCTCCCCCACCCAGAGAGCGAACCGAATTCATTCGGTGGTTTCGAGTCGGCTACTACTTTACTACGCTGAACAGGTCAAGTAGCGTCGGCTTTACACGAATCAATGTGGCAGTACCATAAATACCGATCCCTTTACGTACGACCGGAGCTTCGATGCAATGAGCAGAGGAGGAGAGTCGTTACCGGGGTGCACTTCTCTCTCTACCCCCTATCCTCTTTCCATTTCTCCCGCTCTCGCGTTTCCATCTCGAACCGCACGACCAGGTCGAAGTCTTTATTGCGGTCTTGCGATCGCCGCATTTTACGAGCGCGTGGTGCCCGTTTACCGGCCACCGGTTTACCGAGCCGAGCGTGTAACCGCGTAGGCGCTCAGCCTACGGCTGGAAAATAAGCCGGGGTTACCTCCTCGAGATACGAGTTACGAGGCGAGGAAAGGTGGAACGGAGGAAGCTGGAAGATGCTCGATGGATATGCTGCGCGGGGAATACGTGTACACGGAAACGCTTAGTTGATTTACCGCGGCTCGAGGTAACGCGGCTAAAGTAAAACGTGACCGTCTTACGAATAAATGGGATAGGCGTGTGAAGCCTTGGCCGGAGATGAACACGCGTTTTCAAACGAGACTATGAACGCGTGTTTTTCGAGCTAGCTGTAATATAATATATAAGGGTGTTTTGGATGAATTTTGATAGAATTTTATGCGTGGAAATTGACAATGAAATGACGGATTAAGATTTTTTTATATGTAAATGCGTATTCTTGTTTGCTAAAGAAACTTGAGAAGCACGAAATGAAACGAAGGTAAGAATTTTTGTTTCAACAAAAACTCTGAAAGTAATGGGCACTACTAGTAAGAGAGTACACACAGAAGTTGCGATTGCACGAAGCGGACGTAATCTTGTTACGCAACGGAAATCTATTTTTTCCTCGGGAGCCTGAACCGTAATAAGCAACAATTATTACCTTTCATCGCTTTTATTTTAGGGGATGAAACTCGTTATTCGCAGGTAGGAATTGAAATGCTTACTCACTCGCCGCAGAACGAAAAAAAAAGACATTGGAAATATAAGAGGGGTGGTTCGAATTCCGATATCTTTTCATCCTGTTGAATCTCGCGGTTTTTATGCGGGGAAAAAACAGGGGATGAAAGCGACGCCGAGGCCGTAAGAAAATACAGGTCGGAGGATGTTCCATCGTTGAAATCATAACGAAACGTGTAAAAGTTTCCGTGGACGGAAACGGAATTTCTTCTCGTTTTTACGCGGGAATATCTGCGGCTGGTCGGATGGTTGAGAGGAACAAGCTTGTTGGCGGTTAATACCTGAAATTACGTTTGCCGGGAACACCGGCTAACGGCGTTTTCCATCCCTCCCTCTTATCCCTTAGACCTTCCTTTCAACATGGAGCCTCAACATCGTGAAACCGTCTTAACGACATTCGAGAATTTTAACCAAGGAAATATGCAGATTTGAGGAGGGGCGTGAAACACTGGCTGTAAACTTGTATTATTTCGAACTCACGATGAGAGTGTTAATACGTGGAATAAAAATTCTTGCTGCGTACAAAGAAGGGGTTCAACTGTTCGATCTTGGAATAAATTAATACGCGAAGTGGAAAGAAACAATCGTAAAAGTGGAATGCAAAAATTCAGAATGATTGTGGCACTGATAGTAACATTTCTATTAATTTCATTTTTTTCTTGAAAAAACTATCAACCAATGCAATAAGTAAACTTTATTGCAAATTTTTATGCAATCCGAAGACATTAAATTATTCGTAATTGATTTTTCGTTTCGTCAGATATATTTGGTATCATCGACAAAGAACATATACAAAAAAATTTGAGACAATGTTGAGAAGTTCCTATTATATATGCGTAGAAAAGATATGAGAAATAAAATCACTCTTCACGATTTCTAGCCAACAATTCTACAATTTCACACCCGAGTTTTCGTCATCTTATCTCTTCTACACATGCTTGCCAAATGTCTGAATTTCGATTCAGTTTCATCATGAAAAATATCAATTCTCGGCTGGTGCATGGAATAATCTTTTTCCTGAGATTCTACAGAGAAACCATTTTTCTTTCCCCTGATATGACGCGTTATCATTTTTCACGACACGTGAAACGAAAAGCGAAAGTTCTAATCGTTACCTCGAAATGCGTGCAATCTCTTATTCTCGAGTAAGGGAGAAAAAAAGAGCGAGAGGAAAATGTGTGGAGCTTAAAAAGAGAGAGACATGAGTGAGAAAAGTCTGTTATAAAACGGCGATAACACGGAAAGAACATTACGGTATAGGAAAGAGAGAGAGAGAGAGAGAAAAAAAAGGTGGCGATGCAGAGAGAATCCGACTGATGTGTGTATTATTAAATTAGCATCTTGACGGTGTCGACTAGAGATTTCGCCACCTGGAATCGGTGAACCTATTATTCCATCTGACTGACGCTCTTTTTCAGCTGCATTTTCTCGCTCGTTTTCACCTCCACTTTTTCTTATTCTGGCATGTCTTCGTCCTTACGAGCCTCGCGCGGACGTTAAAAATGTAATAAACACGCGCGAGGGTTCATTAAATATTTGAAGATGAACCTTCAAGAGGCTGGATGGCAACCTTTCTCGATTTCCTGCAAGGGTAACCGTGCGTGCAGTACGGTTGTTCGTGCGAAATGTTGGCATTCGCATGTGCACTTTAGGCCTCTGACTAAACTTTACTACGTTAGGGCATTACGAGCAATCCAATTTATTATCTCATTGCTCGGTAAACAGCTTTTTCGTTTATTCCACATACACGTTTCTTATGGAATTTTTATCGATTGTCAAACTTGCGATTGTTTTCAGTGATCCTGGATGAAGGCATGTGTCCGATGCTTATGAGATTGAAATTTTATTAGGCTCGTGTAATTTTTTTGTTGTTAATAAGTATCATAATATTTTCTGACACATATACTTTGATGCTTATCACGAATAAAAAAAATATTTTTGTACTTTATGTATTTTATCTTTAATGTAAATATAATTTCAAAAAAAATGCGTACAAAGATAAAATATTTACATATTATACGCTCTCTCGCGTGTTGACAAAGATATGACAAATGCCACGTTGTATACTGTTATGCAACCATTTATAATCAAAAAATTTAAATAAAAAATTGTGTATGAATAAAAAATTAATGACTTGTATAATGTAAAAAAAATGTTGAATTTTTATTAGAAATAAATATTTGAAATAACGAAAATGCAAATATAAGATATACGAAATGTATATCTTACGAGAACTTTAAGAGAAACATTCGTCGCAATTCAAATAAATATTAACGCGAAAAACAGGAATGATGAGAACGTTCTGCGAAACGTTTAAAATATAAATCCCAGGAAATTAAAGGAGCATCTGTAAAATTCACACGTTTTACACCGGTTGAAACGTAATCGTTTCTATAATTACAATGAAAAATGTGTTTGAATGTGTTCGAATTCCGTATACGGGGAAAATTTACGCGTATCGTTCTCTATAACAATTATATTTATATTTAATTACCTTATATAAGTTTTTCTTTTCGTTGGGAATATGAATTCATCATAAAACACTTATTCGCAAAACACGTTTAATTTAAACTCCATTGTTTCGTATATTCGTATAATTGGATGGAGAATTTTTCTTTTCTAATTTGACGCATGAAGTATCTTGTAGAATATGTTTGAGCATCGAGAAACGGAAAAAGGGATACAAAACCTTCTACAATGTGGCGATGAGTCGTATTCCAGTTGTAAATTCATTCGATATATATACAGGATATTTTGATTAAAAATACGTTTTATTTTCAACAAAAGATAACTAAAGTTTTAAATTGTCTTTAAATCCCAATTTGTAGACACCATTTCTTTCAGCGAAGATTGATCTTTTAAAATGGTATACATTTTAAATATTATACCATTTTAGTATATATATATTTACTTGATATTATAATCGATATTAAGACGAGATTTTGGGATAATAATTATTTTGAGATATGAATTCAGAAATGTGAAATCAATGAATGGAAATGTTTTCCTGAAAAATCAAAGAGTTCACATCAAAAACAATTCTCGTCAATTTTCGTCTTTTTCTAGAAAAACGTACGTAATATTCAAAAAGTGTTTAATTTTTCTTCAAAAAATATTTTAAAAATTCATTGTATTATATCGTGCCATTACACGAAATATTGTAAATATTATATTTAATTAAATCACAAAGATGTAAATCTTATTATGATTTGACAAGACATGTTTTTATTTTTTTTTTTTTTTTTTTGATTTGTTCGATATGTTATTATTGATATTTTCGTTCATATTCAGATCCGTGTTTCGGCCGTGTTTTTAATATTTTTCATTAATAGTTGAAAGAACAGAGAATGAAAAATAAATAAATACTGATGCAAGAAGGGCGCAGCTGGATCCGTCTCGGCAATAGTCGTTTCTGTGATGAACTAATACATAAGTAAAACCCTTCTCTAAGTTCGTAAACTTTCAAATACATTCCTGAGTCTCTTGGCCATTGCCACACGGACGAGAAAGTTCCTTCTTTTCCGCTTTTGCCCCGATCTTCAATTCTTTTCTTATTTTTCCTCCTTTGTCTCGTTCAGGGGATTCTTGAATTTTTCCAACTGTAATTTTTTTCTTAAATAATATACACTTTCACGACAAGTGAAAGGTAACAAATGTTAAATATACATTATTAAAAAGATATCTCTAAAATTTTTCTTTCTCGTTATATATTTCTCGTTATTATTTATTTACGAGAACTGAACGAAACCTGAGAAATTATTAGAAAACTGATCTTGTATATTATAACATATAATATACGTATTATAATAAAAATCTTGTATATCAATTGTATATAAAATAAAATTTTCTTTTCGAGGGTATCCATAGTGTCTCTTAATTATTGTTTCATTTAATTTTACGCTCCAACTATGAATTATTTTATCGTATCATGCATATTAAATTCAGATTTTGGATAAATTTCTTCGATTTTTTCATTGTATTTCATGTATCTCTTGAAAGAAGTATCTATGCATCGTTGTCTATTCAGGATATGGATTTGGTTGTTATTTTTAAATAAGAATTAATAATGAAAGAGAAAGTTACAAATGAATCTAGAAAATATGCTAATTAATACATCAGATACGAAATAAACATCGAAAATATTGGAGCGTAAGAGAGTGCAAGTTTGAAACACAAGGCAACAGATGTCGAAGTTCAAATTTGCACAAGATGAAAAAGGGTAGATACGTACTTGACGTATGCAAATCTAACGTAATAAATTTGAAGAGAATACATGCATAGATATGACTTCCTGCGTGTAAAGGAGGTGTGATACGAGATTACAAACCGTATTAGTGGCGGATTATAGTGTACAGGACTTGGTGTAACTAAAGATACTATATCTTAGCAAGCATTAAAGTCTTGTACGTACATATGAATGCATGTGAATCGAAAAGCAAGATGCAATTATTGCGCAGATAAGCCGGATACAAAGACTGTAATACTATTGTGCATTGGTCCGCATAAAAGTAAAAGTAATTCGCAATGCTCATTTCCTCTTCCTTATACTCGAATATTCCATTTGGATCTAATTTAATTTCCATAATTATATGTAATAATTACATTTATCGCGTTTACGAAATATATTCATAAATATAGACATCTTTAAATAATCGATTATAAAGAAACACACAAAAATTTATGTACAAAAATATTGATTGATGCTAGTATAGTCTCTCGCAAACTCTTATAATTTATGTATATTTTCCCAGAGGAAAATAATTGCTAAAGAACAGATAAATCGATAAACGTTCATTTAGAAATTTAATTAATATCCTTTAGCCACACCCCTCTGTCGAAGGATCCTGTTAGACGATTTCCACTCGACCTGGCGATAAAATTAATTTCTCCGGATCATTCGAAATTCTCTTAAATCCCTTTCCCCCGGCTAGAAGAACCAAACAACAGTGGACCAAACAATGGTGCCCACCGTCCAATCTCTAAAGTCGGGCCAAACGGACCTCTTAAATCGGAAGTCTCGCAAAGAAGTCTCGAAGCGAAAGAACCAATTACAACAAATTACAACCTCGCCTCCTTTCTCTTTGCCTCATCCTGCCAGAAACAAGATGGTATCGGGCCGAATCGATAGATCCCTCGCGAGGCCGATTCAATCGCCCGTGATTGTTGCCCCGCATCGTCTAAATCTCGTTCTTGACCGCACGATCCTTCGCCACGATTCTCTCCATAATCCCTCTTCTTCCTCCTCACTCCTCCACCATCAAACGATGATTGCATCCAGGGGACGAGAATTGGGTCACGTCCCAAAATCCTTTAACGCGACCGCACCATCGTGAAATTTCTCCGTGGAGGACGATCGGTTTGATTCGGGGAATCGGAGAAGATCAAGAAAATCAACATGCCGACTTGGATTTGATTTAATTCTTCGCTAGTTGAATGTTTATTATCCCTCCGTTTATGGGATGATATTTTCATCTCCCTGATGCAAAGAATTTCCTCGGAAAGTTGAGATTGGATTGGATTGGATTGGAATTATCGAATATAATCTAAAAAATGGAGAAATGTAAAATGTTAGATACGTGCAAAGTTTAGTGAATTATTTATCTTCAGATATGATGCTTAAAAAAATTCATTGTTCGTCTCTCGATCGAATTTTTTAGTTGGATTAATAATTCCATTATTCTATATGAATATCAACATACTCTTCTATAAATAGATAAAGTGAAAATAAGATCGTTTTGAATGCGTTATCAAAGTAATAATCCATTTCAGAAGAAACTTTCTCTTTGTCTGAAGCTTCAACTAACATTATAAGAAAATGTATCTCGAGATTTTCGTATCTTTTTTAGAATCCTTAAGTCTTTTCTCTCGCACAGCACGTACTATACTTTCCACTTTTCGTCGAAGAGAATTAAGTTGTCAAGATTTTTAACTCTTGATTCCATGTATTCAAGATGTATGTCATAATAATTCACAAGCTTAATAAAGCTTAGATTATGTTGCGTGAAACTGAGCACGAAATTTTAATTTTTATCCGATAGAAAAATAAAAATAAATCACACGAGAGTTTTAAGAAAGTGTGAGCAGCTGTTAGGAGTGTAGTTTTCATTTGATTCGATGAAGTGATTCGGTGAGAAAGTGAATAAAACTGGTTGATACTTCGATTCTATCGCATTGTCGTTAGAAGAGACACTACGCCAGCTAAAGATGAAACCGTGTAAGTTCATTGATAACTGTAGGGCTTGGAAAAATCGATGGGGGAGAGACGCGAGCATACGGATTTGCGAGGAGGTATTCGCGTTTATGGGCGCAGTAAAATTTCACGAGAATCTCCTTTTCTCCTATCTTCTGACTCCAGTTCACGAATATCAATAGAAATTGAGAGCATCAGCGTAAAAAGTTGATTTTTCCCTCGTTTCGAGGCAAGATCAGCAAATTATAAAAATTATGAATTTTTCATCTAAAGAAATGATTTAAATACTTTATGACATGTTTCTGATACTTGTTCACAATTGTTCGGAAAAAATATGTGAACAATTGTAATTTGATCTTTATCCAAGACGAAATTAATAAAAATAACAAAATTGATTATAAAATTAACGAAAGGAATAAATTCCTCGAAAATTTTCTTCTAAAATTTCACATAGGTATACGTTGATATCATTCAAAGATTATTCTTCATAAAATAAAAAATCGAGAGACGAACTTAATTTCTCGAAACAAATATCTTATATATCTTTTTTATCCTTAAAAATCCTTTCTATTTGCATAATGAAATATTGCAAAAGATCTTAAATATCAAGGCTACATATCTTATTATCATCAAACTTCTTAAAAATATCGAGAAAACGTTGAGAGCACGATAGAAACTTTTCTCAGCTCACCTTCGAGCTCCGAGAGATCCACTTTCTTTGTATCCAAAAGCATTCTCGTGCGGAACGCGACTTCGCGTTTGATTTGACAGTGAATTCTGGAAAAACATAACGCGAGCAAATTATGTAAGTTTAATGTGGCATCGTCTCCGGGGATCGAGACTATGAGGAAGATCGCGTCTTGAATACCGCGTGCCCCGTTTCCGTATTCTCCGCAGGGAGACGAAACCATTCGATACATATTGTACGGAGTGTCACGTACCTTTTCCAGTTACTGTCGCATTTTAGATTCAAAGGGACCATTTTCGTGTTGGATACAGCTTTGCCGCGTATACGTTTCGTCCAACGCTTTCGAAATCGTGCCCTCTCAACTTCTCCCCCCTTTTTTTCTTCTTCTTCAGATTTTTCACGGGGCAATGAACAATATTCACAACAGTGTTGGCGCGCCAATCGTCGTTTTTATGACGATTATGGTGACAACGGTTGCGAAAAAAAAAAAGAAAAAAAAGAAGTTCGAAGAAACACCTGTACGTTCAGAATAATACGTCACTCGCAGACATGCAAACAACGCCGAAATACCTGTTGCTGCAAATTTCCCTGTGAATTCCCTCAACGTGAACTCACTCGACTATTTTCATACGTCATGAGTCTTGTATGGACTTTTGATACGACAGTTTGATTTCGATAGCGGCACCGATGACAACTCTTGAATAAATATGAACTGTAGCACATCGGTGATTTAAAATATTCGAATTTGTGGGTATGGTATTAAATTATTTATAAAATTATAAATTAAAAAGAAATCGTGAGAGAGGTATTATATTTATAATCGCAACGACAGAAGTTAATAAATCTTGAACTGTGGCTTTTTCTCCTTTCTCTACAAAAGAACAAGTGGCTCGCACGTATCTAAAAACTTTCGGTCAGTTTTGAATCTGGAATTAAAATTCTAGACGCGAATAATAATAAATATTCTCGTACACATTCCTCATAAATAAATTATCATGAAACATGCACCAAAGTGACTTCCATCCTTAATGAAGTTAATTTCTCCATTTGAATTTTTCTTTGTAATGAGATTCGTGAGATCGTGCGAGTTATAAATACTTAATTTTCCATTTGTCTGATGAAATAGTATTGCTTTCCAATTAAATATAATTATCCAGAAATGTGCAGGATTTGTAGCATCGACAAGAAAAGAAAACTTCTATAGACATTTATAAGCATCGATTATCATCACTTTAAATACAAGATTCGAGTGGGATCAACAATTGATCTGATTTATCAAATGATATATACGCGCGATTCGAACATCCTCGAGCTAATTAGATTCTCTCCAGAGTCGAGCACCTCGTTGCAATCTATGAATCTCGGATTTCCTTAAACCGGAAACGTATTTTCTAACCGGGTTCATTCTCGACACAATTGACACGCTTTCATCCGCTTTCATATCCCGTGCATAATCTCCCTGACTTCTCAAGACATCCTTCGCTGTAATTACGCTTCCGAGTTGATCCCTTTTAATAGGAATAGCTCGTGAAAGACCTTCAAGCAAACCCTTTGAGTCATTATTTTCACCGACGGCCGCCTCTTCGATCCGATTCAATGATTTTGTTTCCCAACGATCCCGATCTATACTCTCTATTCTTCTTCTATCACGATTTAAAGCGATGTGCACGATTGATCGATATCCGTTGCGATGAAACGTGATAATTGAAGTACATCCTCGTGTATCTGGTCCTCAGTTCAGATTATTTGAATATGGTTGACTACGTGTGTGTGTGTATATGTGTCTACGAAAAATATGATACGTTATAAGACTGTTCCATTGTTCCTTTATTAAGCGTACGAGGTCAGTGAATGGGTTTTAAGATTAAGATTTGCGGTCATGTAGACGTTTGTTTTAATCCTGTGGTCGTTGGATAATATGCTCGAGGTTTCTGCTTCGGTTGTTACATTAACTCAATTATGTATTTAGACAGGTTATATCAAGATAGAACGGTATTAATAAATTAAATTTATGTTTGAAAGCGATTTGTTGAATATAATATAATAATCTATTCGTTGTATGTGTGTTTCTACACGAGGAAATAGGAAATGAATATAAACCGAAAGCTATAAAGATAACGTTATTATTAATTTCGTGTCATTTTGTAATATATAGGTTTGATATTAAATAAGTAATCTTTTTGGTAAAAAGAATAATTATTTGTGAAATATTATATTTTCTGTTGAAATTTTTATATCAGAAAATATTTAATATAAAATTTATTTCGTTTGGATAAATATGGAATACTGCAGTATATTCTTAATATAGAAGTTAAGCTACTTTTCAAATGTTACATAGACTGCAGTTTATCTATGTAAAAAAGAAAAAATTTTCTTACGATATCTCTTTAATTAATTAACACAATTACTTATATAAGATAACTTTTAAAACTATTTAGAATCTTTAATGCACCATTGATAAGATCATTATAAACAATATTTTTCCCTAAATAAATATATTTATCGCGTAATTTATGGTAAAACTCGATTAAACCCTATTAAAATTAAGAAAACTTTGAATCGCTATAACTCGGAAGATAATGACGTTCTGGTAACGAATAAGCGATCATTAGAAGCGCGGGACCTTGCCCTTTAAAATGCTTTTTTATTCATCCTGATACGATTTCCGGTTCCCGAGATATCTTCGTGTAAAGGAAAGGGTAATTTTTTAATCGTTTACCATCTTCGTCCTTTTCGCTTACTCGGAACTCTCGCTCGCACTTTGTCTCACCGACCTACCCCAAATGCCAGACGAGTGACAGACGCGATTCCTAGAAATAGTACGCATTTTTAGGAAAAAAAATATAGGTGAATGGGTCGCGAGTTCATTCATAATATCTGCGCTATGTTAAGTGCTATAGAAACTTTGAACGCTTATATCTCGGCAACGGATCGAGATATCGGGATAAAACAAAAAGCGATTTCAATGGTATGATTTCTCCTATTTTTTAAATTAATTTTGATGTCAAAATCTTTCGTATTTTCTCACCGTTTTTACATGAAAAATTTGTATAAATATTTTAACACTTTGTACAAATTTTAAAACAAAAGCTTGTAACATTAAAAGTTCGATGATTCTTTAAATTTTTGGATAGCCTATCGATTAAATGATTTATTTTAAGTAAAAAAAAAAAATAAAAATTTTAAATATTATTTCATAAAAAATTATAATTAATTTTCAGATAATCTAATATTAAAATATTATAAAGGAAAATATGTTTCTCGAAGAAGAAATACTC
Organism: Apis cerana; assembly: GCF_029169275.1. Classification (NCBI taxonomy): domain Eukaryota; kingdom Metazoa; phylum Arthropoda; class Insecta; order Hymenoptera; family Apidae; genus Apis; species Apis cerana. Next base: position 4,060,389 of record NC_083857.1, read on the forward strand.
TATTCAATATAAAAATTGTAAAATCTTGAGATCTCGAAAAGGGAGAGCACGATTGGTTAACTCGATTTAAACGCGATAATAGCGAGTATGCGAAGGGAGACATCGTGGACGAGGAGAAGGAATATCGAAGAACATCGAAGGAAATCCTCCCACTAAAATCCGCGGTCGTGTAAAATCAGAAGGATTCCGGTTCATTTGTCTTTGCGGAAACGTTTCGTACGATTTTCAAGAAATATTCAATAGTAGGGAATCGTAATTTGTACTTTTATCCTTATCTTCTGAAGCTTGCCATGACTGAATTAGAATGTCTATAAATCGTTCCTTCCTCGACTTTTCGAACAATCGATGAGATAAAATAAATTTATTCAGGAATATTCATTAATACGTGAAAACGAAAGGAAATTTTGTATTATTTAATTTCATTGTACTGTAAAATTTTGTGAAATTTTAATTAATTATATAAAGTTAATTATATAGGATACTTTCTCTTCTTGATAAAACTATTTCTTTATTTATTTATGTATTTCAACTAGAACTATCAATTATATTTAAATATATTTATTAAACAGAGATACAAATACTCTGTAAATCTAATTAGTTGCATATTCATTACAAAATAAATAAAGAATTACAAGCATTGCAGCATAATCATTTTACTTGAAAATTCTTTTTCAAATTTTAAAGTTTAGAAATATTATTACTTACGTATTTATGAATAAATTTTTGCTGGAATTCAGTTATATGAATGTAAACTTCTGTTATACGCATAATATAATTTACATATTATGTTTGCCCTCAGAGGAGTCATATAATTCTACTGTATTATTGTTTGTATGATACAGCTCGTTTATAAATTTGTCTTTTTCGTTTAAATGAAATTATCTCATATTACGCGAATAAATTTACATACGATTATATTTCTTATTTTTGTAATTGGACGATTCGAATTGTTACAATTTTTATATTATTTGAATAATTGCTCATATGCAATTTTCCCTTGAAAAATTTCCATCTAGGATAGTTTAAAATCGGATAAAAATACTTGAAAAGATCTGAAAATACATTAAAAATTCTTTTTCGTCTGGTTAATTCGGGATAGACGTTGGCGAAAGTCGATTTACTCGTTCAGACAGGAAAATTAAATTCAAATAAGTTGAAAAATTTACGGAAACGTCTAGATAAAAATCACGATGAACGAGAGGCGGACGTTGATGCCAAGCAAAAATAATTGGAGGAAAAATATTAGATGATTAAAAATATTAAACTTGAAAATATCATTAGTTGACAGTCAATTGTGTGGCCCGTTTTTAATGAAAAAATAATAAACCGCTATGACAGCAACGTTCATTAAGTATAATTTATTATTGTCCCATCTAGGATTAAATAAGACATGCTATTTATTTCGCGAAAATTTTTTGCCAATATTGTAGCAGTTGTGCGGAAAGATTCATTATGATTTTCTAAAATTTTGTTTTTTTTAAAAACACAGATATCTACATGTAATTTTCTATACCGTATGTCCATCATTCTTGAATTTTCTTAAAGGAAATCATTGCTTATATATAGATTGTTTTTAGAAGTTAAGAAATAAGAATAGAATATTTACAAAGCAATATAAATTGAAGAAATTTTTTAAAAAATTCTAACTAAATTAATAAAATTTTCTTCAAACAAAATATTCATTATAAATTATTCATCGCTATATGCACTCTGTCTCTCTTTTCTTCACATAAAATTAAATTTCTCGTAACTCAAGCGACGTATTGCCAATCTTTTCAAAATCTACGAACAAATATATCAACATTCTATCTCTATTCATATATTATAAAAATTTTCAAATAGAACTTTCGGTATTCTCACCAATATCATTCCATTGTGATGAATACTAATAAAGACGAATATATTAATAAAGATTCGAAACAAATGAAAATGACTGCTTACTAAAAAAAAAAAAAAAAAAGGTTAATTAATCGACAATAATAATTTGCATAATACAAACAACAAAGAAGGAACGACGACCTGACCCTTATTAACACCCCCTCCCTCCTCCCACCGATTCCAGCTTTGCATTTCGGAACGAAAAGTTTAACGATATTCATACAAAGAGAGGGATGATATCGCGGCCGGTCTGGTCCGGGGGCGTCTGCAAATGAGCACTTTTTCCCCGCGCAATTCCGGAAGCCGGTGTTATTTCACCTCGGCCCGAGAGCCGAATAAAAGGAAAAGAAAGGCCGGCAAAGTGATGGAGATGTTAAGGAAAATATCCCACCCTCTTCTGTTTCATCCCCCTCGTACACCGAGTTTGTTGAGATGCAACGAACCGTGAAAGACGCTCGTCTTATCTTCAAACCGTGCGCGAGATACTTGCCCACCCTCCCCTCCCCATCCCTGTTCGAACTCCCTTTAACCATCCCTTATCCAGACTCCCTCCTCTCGTCGTACTCCCGGCTGCTCGATAGCCCGGCTCACTCTCGCCGGAGTGTGGTCGAAAGCGTGTATCCATTCGGATTTTTGCTCGTTATTCTTTGCGTTATTCTTCGCTAAAGGATCACAAATTGGATAATCATATGCCTGGGTCGATGCGATTATTCGATTGATTCGTTAAATTTGATACGGTGGAACTCTGATGTACTTATTATTGGGAAATTTTTTGACATTACAATTTTTACAATTTTAAAAAGCGTGTCTTATTCTTTCTTATTCTTTATTTCAAGTCAAAGTGGATATTGATGTTGTCATATTTCTCGCGCAACACTTTTAACTTTTCGTGTTAAGTAAGAATGGTACGAAGGAGAGATGCGTTGATTTCAGACTTGAAAGAGTATGTAAATTATGTATACGTCGTTTGTTTGAATAATATTTAATAATTGATATTCAAGAATTCTAGATTTATCGATTAAATTACACGAATAATTTGAATCATTGAGTACGAAGTAATAGAGAAAAAAAGAAACGAAGATGATTCGAAGAGACATAAAACACCGAGTAATTATTATCAAACAAAATTCCTTTCATTTCACGGATACAACAGACTCGAACACGATTCGAAACGCGTCAATGTATGAAACGATAATTAACTGATTCGCTTAACTGTAAATCAGCAGCGCATTACGTTTAATTAATGAACCGTTCACCCGATACACGCGTTCATTTCTGAATTTACGTAAACGCTTGTTTAAATAATTTCTCTTGATTGACAAAACGTTCGTGTTTAACGTTCATCATTTCTAGTTGCTTGAAAAATATTCTCGTTTCGAGGCAAGCAAAACAGCAGTGAAGACAATAATGGAATTCAATGAGACGTGAAAATATTGCTTTTAAAACGATGTGATTGCTCTTATAATATATGAAACTTCCATTATTTTGGATTGGCTAAAAAATTATTTAGAATGTTAATAATTCGTGTTATGATGAAACGAGAAAAAGTGACGTAGTACCTCCTTCTATTCGTTATTTTGATATCTAAAATCGAAGTTTTTAAATATATAATATCTTATTACATCGAATATATCTGATATGATGATTTAAAAATTATCGTAAATCGAATAAAGTATTCAATAATAATCTTTGAATTTACATCACTCGATAAATGCTTGGATAATGTTCTGAACGGTCTTTAATATTCCTATATCAGATTATGACCGATAATTCAAAGAGAAAAATCAACGTCTGATTTTGATTCGATCCGCTTGAATTTGCTCGGCGCGGATTTTCATCTCTTTCACTTTTAATCCAGTTGAATGGCTTCTCCCCTGCGAATTCGATGTTTTTCCACTTCTTTGCCGAGTGATTTTGACAGGGGAATCTCGTGAGCGTAACACAGACACCAGGTTGAAGTCTGATTACTATTTGCAACCAGTTTGCGTCAGAACAGATCTTCGGTTTTAATGCCATCACTAATGGATGGTAAAATGAATATAAACATTGCCGGTAATCCGCTTTAGAGATTTCTCGCCGGTCCTTGCCACTCCAGAGTTTCCAACGTTTCAAACAACTTTGCTTCCTCGGATAAAAGGTATCTAACGATAAGTACCTCGAGTATCTAGTTGATAGTCAACGTTCTTCCCATTATCTTGTGCCACTGTTTTTACAATTCCAGTTTAAATGCAGCCAAAACTAATTCTAAACTGAGCTTAATCTGTTAGAAAATTTAAATGGAATTCAATTCTATTTCCGTGAACGATGTAATAAAAAAAAAGAGAGATGAAATAAAAAACGAAATAGAAATACATATGTTAATTAAAAATTGAATATTTAAAAAAAATCCTTTAACATCCCTTAACTTTAACATTTCTCGCAATCTACTAAATATACTCGGAATATATCGCAACCCTCTATGCGATTAAGTATTTCTATCATATCATATATCGAGATACAGGTATTTAAATTTAATTAAGACACGATACGGAATAAGTATATATAGCCGATATTACCCGTTTGTCGTAATAAATGTATTCAATCTAACATTCTGGGGTAATTTTAATATCACGTCATTTCGTTACTAGAATATCTACCCCGCTTTACAAACGATCTTTACAAACGAAGAGACAAAACCGAATTCGTACGATTCTCGAGATTAAAATTCTTCCAATGAAATTCCATTTTGCTCCTAAGTGAAACGATTGTGATTTACGGCCATTGTAAACAACTTGGTCCCACGTAATGCGCTTTTTGCACTCCGGAAATAGTTCCGTTCAATCGGGTAAATTTTTTCTCGTAATGCATTCAGCGCGCGACGCCCGACAATTCGAACTCTCATCAATTCATTCCGGTGTAAACCGTTCGGACAAAAAACACGGGTTTTCGCTTTCATACGTTCAGTTTGTTATATTTAGATTAACGCGTTGATTTATTTTACGGGTGTGTAACGGCCGGCGTGGAAAAATTTTTTTTTATGCCTATCCCGCTCCGCGTATTTTTGACAATGGTGCCCGAAAGAAGATCCGACCGCTGCCATTTTTGTCGTCGTAAAATATCGCCACGTACGAACGTTCTCGCCGGATCGTGGATAACGTGAAATGTGACTCGTGTCAGCAGCTTTTTCGAGATCCGCTTCGACAACGCTTCTCCACTGGGAAAATAATCTCGCCGATTTACTCTTTAATTAATCCGGCACTCAATTTTATTTTTACGGCCCCAGGTAGTAGTATCCGCTCGGAATCGTTTTAAAGTTTTTTAAAGTTTGATCGTTTAAATCTGTTAGGAAATCTTGGTATATTTTCGAAATTATTATTTCGATAAAAATGACGACGATTCATTAGAAATATATTATAACTTGCTCTTAACACATTTCGTTTTAATAATTGTATAACGATATATTTATTAAAAGAGTAGCATCAAAAGTTTCCACGATTCTCAAACTATACTAGTACAAACACTCGTTCTGCATACTCTAATGCTATTTCCCCTTCGTACCTTCAAACTTCAAAAAAAAAAGTCTCTAAAAATCTTCAAATATTTTTCAATCGCGCGTTAAAAAATTCGGAACGAAGCTCAATAACAATGATCTTTCACGGGCGAATTCAGAGTTTTGCTAATTCAGCGAACGAGAACAGTAAACGATAGCAAGGAAAGGGGTAACGAGTCGAGAAGTCGTGGTTTTTCGCGCCATATGTACGGTCTACTTTTTAGTTCGGTTAACAGGCCGATTTATCCCCAGGAAAGCAATGACTACCGCACTTTTTCGGGTGGCGGTGCAAATCTAGCGCGCGAAATACGAGCGAGTCAAAGTTGGTTAGGTGGTTAGAGGGAATGAATCGATTTAGAAGGGGTGGGAGGGTTGGAAAGACAGAGTTAACGCGGTATTGTATTGTCGTTTTTCCCGAGGATTCGATGGAGCAGTAGCGATGCTGCGGGCGTGTAATAGCGACTGGCGTTATTCCAACGAGCGGGGAAAACATTTAAAACGAAAGCTGGTGGGGATATATGTATATCGAGCGTTGTATATATCTCTTGGTATGCAGATGCGTATTCATCACTGTCAAAAAAATATGGATAATCGAGTATTTTCCGCGCTGATTCATATTTATTCGACGGAAGTTATCTTTCTAAAGGAGTAATTAAACGTGAAAGTGTAACGTCGCGCTTGGTGTTTCGCGTAATGAGAGTGTCAATGTTCTTAATCGGATAGAATTTTGATAATTTGACACGATAGATCAATTTGATTATTGGAATACATGGAATATATGGAGTTTATGATAAAAATACTCAAATTTCAAGTAATTTCAGAGAATAAAATTATTAGAAATATTTTCTATAGTAGAGGAGCTCGTGAAAATATTCAAACGTTTTCTTTAAACGGATAATAATAGAAATATATCAAATTTAAGTTTTTTATTAAATTGATTTATTTTTGCAGTTCTTCAGAAGAAATTTTTACTTTAATAATATAACTTCACGATCTTGATATTTTTAAATTTCAAAATGAAAATTTCATTCGATAAGGATATCTTTTTATAACCAACATTTTCGTTCGTCGCCATTTTCTTGACTACTACTATAGGGCCCGATATATCACGATTTTGCGTTAACAAATTTATTTCGCATCGAAAGGTGCACGTGCACAAGGGGCGTAAAAACAAAGTACGCGAGGTGCACTCGTAAAATCAAAATACGATCGTGCAGAATTTCAAGCGACTTTCCAGGAATTAATACGAACGTGTCGTTAAAGCGGCACAATTAAATTTCAGGAATAATTGATTAAATAAAACTCTGCGCGTATTAAATGAACCACGCGTCATGAAAATAAAAATGTTATCGCGATATCGTTTAACGCCCGTCCAAAAATTGTTGTCGAACATCGTAACAGAATTTTAGTATTTAAATTACAATTACGCACGATAAATTAAATTATTTATATCATTAAATATAATTTGATCGCTTTAAATTAATATTTCACGAATCAAATTATTTCTTTTATTTCTAAAATTTTATTCCTAATTGAATCATGGATGTATGCTTTGAACATGACTACTTTCCACGGTTAGAAATATTTGCTCTCATTAACGAAAACGCCGAAAAACCGTAGAGTTTTTCACTACGTGCTGAAAATTCATCTCCTGCAAATTTCGTGGCTCAATTCCAATCTCGTATTCTGATTTTAATCTCTCTAGCGTATGTTATACTCATAATCTTTACCTCTCAATCGAATTCTCTCCGTTTTTTTGTCAATAGCTTTTTTTTAAATCAATAATTAGCTATATGAATGAAATCAAAAATAATTATCAACAATGGTTCGACCATTAAGAAGAGACGATATTTCATTCATTGAGAACTAAATTTCCATGTAACTATTAATGTCAAATCAATCAAAATATCTTCACATCTATTTCAACCCTCTTTCTTTCTCGGTCGTATTTTCACCATTCATTGTTCTCTTCACGACTTATAATCGCCTTCCATCCGAGTCTAGCCAGTCCGACGAACGGATGCCAACCGTCAACGAGAACTAAAGTCACCTCCCACGTGATAGACGCGATTCTTTCGGGGCGCGGGCGCGAGAGAAAAAAGGCGAGAGCCCGTGAAATCCCGTGGAAAAGGCGGCGGTGGATGGTAGAAAGGAAAACTGTTGTACCGATAGAGTTGGGGAATCGGCGTGCTGGCTCGGTGATTCGGTCAAGTACAGTTTTAACGAGAGTTAACGAGCAAGGTTGAACGCTCACGCGAATAGGCTGGCGCCATGCAATAGGAAGAGGGCAAGGGGAGTATTCCGTGGCTGAAATTCACCGGGGATTTTCCGCCATAGCTCGTTTATTTTCTGCCTTTAATGCCGCCACGCGATACGCAACCGCGCGGATGTAATTTCTCGGCTCAAACGAATTTTTACAGGAAGAGGCCGGTGCACAGTGCATCATCGGTGTTTAAAACGTTCGACCGAACATTAATGCGATTCGTGTGAATCGTGTTGGTTGTTTAATCGCATCGTTTCCCCGCTTTTCGCTTTTCGTATCGAGGAATTGAGAGATTTTTGATGGAGTTGATGGATCGTGTTAGATAAGGGGTTAGAAGGAATTCGATTAAGTAACTGGAAGTGGCTAGAAGAATGATTTTTTCTGTGGAATAGATACCGTGCCGGAAGAAGGACGTATGTTATCTTAAAAAGAAATTATTTTTATATTCATATGATACGTCAATATCGTGTACGATAAATCGATTATTCATAATTTTTTGTATTTGTTTTGGTTTCTAGAGCTGTTCTTAAATTGGTTTCTAAAGTTTCTAAAGTCGTGTATTAATCTCTTGAAATAATACTTTTGTTCACGCACACACATATAAATAAAATATAAATAATCAAATTCACCGAATGAATTTAATTATCGAGATTAAATTTCCATTAATAAATTCAATTAAATCTGAGAATATCGAAATTAATTACCTAAATTAACAGGTTAATAAACGCCCTTAATTAGTGGAAATTTCATTACGTTTCGTTTTCCCATTCAATTCCGATTCAATTTATATCACGTGATAAAGTATCGCGAAACGGAATTCAATTTCTTAAACGTTCCATTTATAATATATTTATAAACGGGAAAAATAATCACAAATAACCCTCCACGCGAATTCAACAGAGACAAAAAAAAAAGCGAAGCAATCTCGAAGATTTCGAGAGGGGGAGGAATAATGCTTGAAGATTTAACGAAGAAATCGAAGGGAAAATAAAATAGGGAAAAGAAAATAATTAAAGTCGACGAGGCAGACGAACGTGGGGAGATGGAAGAAGCACGATGTCGACGGTGAGAAACGTGTAACAACTCGGTCCATCTAAGATCAGTAGTTTACTACGAAAAGGAGGAACAGTGATTCGGGTCCGACGTTTTCCCTCGGCACGGGAGTAGATTGGTTCCGAGTTGTTGCAAATCTAAACCTGGAAATCGATGAATTAAGTATCAATCTTATTCCAGATAGGAGCGGAGGAGGGGGGAGGATGTTAGATAAGACAGAGAAAGGTGATTTAGTCCGGTTGATCCTTCGATTCCTTAAATTACGGCTCGACCAACGAACGTGATAAAGGGATTTCCGTGTAAATGCAACACGCTGCTGCATTGCGGTAATTTCACGTTTTAAGAAATACGAAATAATGATAAATAATTGATCGTATTTACTTTTGGTTACTTTTCAATGTGTTATATAGAGTTCCAAACGATCGATTGAATAATAAATCGAAAAGAAAATATTAATTTTTTAATTCGAGACTTTGTTTTTGAATGAATAAAGCTTGAAAATTTTTCAAATATAAGCGAAATTAATTCATTGAACGCTATCATTAGATAAGATTATTCTTCTCGTTTGAAAATAAGTAAAAGATGTAAAATAATTTTTTTTCATTAAAAATTATTTTATAAATAAAATCGAATTTGAAAATTTATCAATATTACGTGACTGGTTCAATTTTAATTTTCTGAAAAACAAAAATTTATGTGACAAAATTTTATTCTATATTTTTTGTTTATTTTTACATGTAGAATAATCTCTCATATAGGTAGCTCATTCGTATTCAATCGGGAATTAACCAATTTCATTTGTGCTCGAAAAATTTTCAAATTTGATTTATTCGAAAACAATGCTTTGAATTTTATTATTTTTTTTTTTTTTTTTTGATTGTTACATATGAAATCTCTCTATAATCGATTGCGTGTACTATACCGTGTATTTTACATTTTATTTTGTTAAAAAAGAAATATTTTTAAATGAATTATTTTTATTATCGTTAACAACTTAAGTATAAAAATTTTATTATTTAATTATTTCCAATTATTTCTATTATATGATTACTTTTATAATTATTCTATGAAAATTTTAATTTAATGCTACAAATTAAAAATATCGCAAATTAAATTTTAATTAAATTTGAATTAGAATGTATAAAATTAAAAAATGAAGAAAACATCGAATTAAAACATCGAATAATGTTAATAAACACATATATATATAAATTCCATTACACGTATTTCAATTAAAATAACATAAATTGAAATTTGCATTTCTCATTGTATCATTATAAAATCACAGAAGTTCATATAGCAATCCCATTACTTAGCAATATCGGAAATATTGGGAATCCATTTGAAAGCAGACCAATTGACCAGACTCAGTGACTTTGATCATATTGTTAAAATCTTTTTCTCATTATAACTTTCGTAGCTTATATCCGGATATATAAAATAAAACAAATCGTTTGAGATATGCACAAAGGCACATATCTAAAAAAAAACTCAATTTGTATTGTATTATAGTAACGTTTATTTCGTGATAATGCTTTCTCCTTTCCTATATCTACTTTCATCTATTGGCAATCTGTCAATTCATCACTACAGAGAAACAAATGAATTTTATGCCATTTATTTTCATGCATTTCACTTATTAGAGATATCGAGGAATAATTACTATCAGTTTATTCGATTTATCAGATTTATAAATTTTAAAAGTAATCGCTTTTCTAAAATAAATTCGATATTTAATTGAAAAGAAATTTTATTATTTGAAATATTCGTTGTTTAGTGAATATGTTCTAATTTTCAAACATTCGAATCTTTTTCCGATAAAAAAAGATAATAATTTCGATATAATATGTCGATGTTTTCTTCCATTTTTTGAATTTTAATTTTAAAAAATCTTACGTGTCTTCTTCGAACTCTTTTCATTTTCAACAACTTCTAAGTACGGATAAACTAAATATATTCCACTTCTAAAATACCGGTATTAGTACACGACTAGAATATATAATCTGCTAACGGTATTCGGACGGTCATCGTTCTTTGAAGATGGATTTACGTTGTAAAACTGAAAATGATATCCTATTTAGAATTCGTAGAATTGTTAAGTATACACTAAGTATACTTATATATAAAATTACTGGTTTTAATTGACGCTGCATAAATCCACATTAAAAATACAATTTCAAATTTTATACATTATCAAAAATTAATCTGGGTCAAAAATAGTATTGTAAATACTATTAATAATCCATTTTTTCCATTTCATTTTTATTAACCTGAATTTCGTTGAAAATTTCATTTACCTTCTAAACACTGGATAATTAAATACATTTTGAAAATTTTCAACTTAAAATTCAAAAAAATAACAGGATTTTATATTACAAAAAACTGAAATAAAAGTTTATATATAGATTTTTCATTTCATATCTATAAGTATAAAACAAATATCAAAAAAATAACAAAATACAAGTAATAATATTTTAATTGGATTATTAATATTTTTATCAACAAACAATTAAGATCCCAATGCGCGCAATTTACAAACCGTTTATCGATCTTCATGACTTCAAACAGATAATTAACATAATTAAACCTTCTCTCTTCGAAATTTCTACGGTACGTACTTAATCTTATCTTCGTCAAGTTGACGAATTAATAGATTGATCGGAACGGAGAAAAATATTATTCTTACGAATCGAGTTAAACGGAATAATTAAAACGGTTTGTGTCATTGTTTCGATTAGAACGTTCGTGCATATTAATATTTAGTGACATGCCGGTTATAAATTCAACGCTCAATCGATAAAGTAATTCCGGCTCCGATTCAATCGCAACTTTAATTGAAATCAGATCGTCGTAATTGGATAAATTAAACGTTGATTAATGTATGTATCGTGACTAACGATCGCGATTTGTGAAATTTGCGTTACTTAATATCGGTATATATGTTGACCGGGTAATGAAAACAATAAATAAAATATACGGATTTAACTGAATGAATATATTTAATTATATGTAATTACGCATATCTAATTAAAAAACATCTAAAGTATGTGTATCGGAGAAAAACAAATAAGTATTAACTATGAAATAGTGGCGTTGCTGGCAACATACAATAATAAAAAACCATAAATAAAATTTCAGTGAACTTAAAATTCTATAACAATAATATAAATTTGTTTAGTGACAAACATAATTCCTATACGACAAGAAACACATAAATAACTATAAGATTCTTTAAATGGATATCGATTATAGTAAATATTATATTATATTTGATAAATATTATTACAAAATAATAAAATAATATTTACTAATATTAATACTGATAAAAAAGACATAAAAAAGACAGATAAACCATTCATAAAATCTTAATTCCTGTAATTGGATCATTCGACATTAAATCGGTCGACATAAATAATATAATCGAGAATTATATAAAACAGATAAATATCACGAAAGATCCCATTATCTATAATAGGAAAAATCTGTAATGGGAAAATCAAAATTTAAAAAAAAAAATTTGTTAAAATATACAAATACTTAAAATATTGAAAATTGAAATCGCGAACGCAGCCAATTAGCTCATATTATTTACTATAAAATTTATACTTGTATCAAAGATACAAAAATAAATTATGTAGTAAATAATAATGATTTCCAGGTCTCACCAACTTGGAGGTTGCTGCGAATTGGAGACCCACCCTATCCGCACGGTCCCATCCACCCTCCATTATGCAAAAATTTATTTAAAATCAATGATAAATATTCCTTTTGATGTAAAATTGCAAAACGTTCAATCCTTGATCGTTGTACAAAACAAACAGCAAAAGGAATCTCAAGGAAAACCGAAAAGCTAAATCTGAAAGTAAAAAATGAATTAAACCTTAATCATATACAACTCTACATGAAACACAAATACATTACTTCGTACATACATCAATATTTTATACTATTATATGAGTATAAATATATAAAATATTAATATATTTATAAACGAAGTTGAAAAACAAAAAAAAAAAAAATAAAATGCATTTCACAGATTTCACAGAGAATTGTACTTATTTTATTAACCATCACCAGTTTTAATATCAATCACCATCCCCAAGCATTATAATTAAGCATGCATTTACAAATATATTCTACTTTCTACAGTAGCAACTCTGTAAGCAATTCTACAAGCAATTCTACAAGCAATTCTACAAGCAATTTTACAAGCAATTCTACAAGCAATCTACTTACTACTTTTTAAAATTTGTCAAGATCAAGCTTCATCTAATCCTCTTATACTTCTCAGTTCCTACCTATATATTAGTTAAATCATTATTTCAACTACTTTATTCGCAAGCCCAAAAGTAGTATCTCTATAACTTGAAGATTTAGGGAGATTATCTATATAAAAATCTCAACACAATTAAGATTAATGATAATATGAAATATAAACATTCATTGTTGATTTCACATTCTGATCTCTCAAACAAATAGAACTATAAAAGATCAGAACAAAATTTTATAAAAAACACATCATTTCCAAACATTACAAATTCACAAGATTATTACCTACATAAAATCAATTTTACAAAATACAATTATACCTTTCCAATTCATTACAGACTCACCACCCTATCATCATACCATCCCTACCTACGTAGAATCTAATTTTACAAAATACAATTATACCTTTCCAATTCATTACAGACTCACACCCTATCACCATGCCATCTCTACCTAACCACAGAATCTAATAAAATACACTTATACTTTTCCAATTTATTATAGAATCACACCTTATCACACCATCCCTATAAACACAGAATGAATTTCTCTCTATTCTAAAGGAAGGAAGAAAACTACCTATCAGTATAAAAATCTATCCAAAAGATTTGTTTAGGAGCTCCTTCTATTTAAAAATAAACATAACGGAAAAAAGAAAGAGAAACATTATATAAAATATGATGAGTGATGATTGATTGATTTTATCAGTAGATCCTGAAACAAATAAAATTCTAAATAATTAGTAACATATAAATATTTATTAATCGATGATACAAAATTTTCTTGAAATAGAATTGATATATCTAAAACAAAATCAAATAAAGAATTAGCATAAGTATAAAAAATATTTCAAAATATTGTAATTTCTTAAAAATTAAAAATAAAATAATGGTATGAAAAATGATAAATATAATGAACATTCACCATTATTCAAGAAATTTCATAAAAATAATTTTAATTCATATTTTAATGATTAAGTCTTCATCAAAGAGAAAAACAAATATTGCAAATATTAGCAATATTTTCTGCAGCAAACGCAGAAAATATAATGTGATAAGGGATGCTGAAAAAGAAAAGAATGTAGTAGCCAGAAGGACTACTAAAATAAAAATATCTTCCACTCGATATGAATCGAACAACAAACCGAGAGTGGAATATTCATTTTGTATCGCAACACTAATAAAATAATCTATTTTTTTATAAAATAAAAAATTTTTTAAATCAACGCGATGAGTGCTTTCTTATACTTGCAATATTAAATAATTTATATTTATTAAAAAAAATATATATAAAAAAAGACATGGAAAATTCCCGGAAACAATCAATTATTTACGCAACGTTACTCTACGCACTCAAATTTAAACAACGCAACACTAATAAAGAATGATTCGAAAAAAATCCAATGATTTCCTTAATGACTGCCATTGTACAATCACCCTTGTAGCTTATTTAGCCACTTAAGGTGATTCAGGAACAGGAACGTTGAGTTCTTTCACAATTCCAGTGAAAGAAATTTGGGCATTCAATATTCGCAACACTACTTGAACAAACGCGATTATTTATCAACGCAACGCTATATTTTAAAACAAACTCAATCGAAATCGTTAATTTTATTTATTAAAAGCTATTACTGATTAGAAATGAAGGATCACAAAGATATAAATTATATTTTATACATAAAAACAATTTATAACAAAATCGCGATATCTTATAATTTACTAATGCAAACGCGATTCTCATTTTGACGCAACACTAATGCAAACGCGATTCTCATCTTAACGCAACACTAATGCAAACGCGATTCTCATTTTAACGCAACACTAATGCAAACGCGATTCTCATTTTAACGCAACATATGTAATAAAGGAGTCTAATTCAACCCGTTATTAATCAATCGCAACACTAATAAAAACGCGATGCCCATGATGACTGGATCTTAATGATGGGCCGGCATGCAAACGGCCAGACGATACAACAACAATTACTACATATTACTAAAACGAGCACAGTGACAAAATAGTAACAATGACTTCCCATTCTTTGGACTCAGAAACAAGAACCAAAAATGAGAAGCCATTCGTTGCAGCCCTCTTCGTGACAGTTTGTCGGGCCTCTTCGGTCTTCCTCCTTCGGGCGCAATGCCCGCTGAAACTTAAATCTAGGCTCGAGATTCGCTAATCGTAAGTCAAAGAAAAAAAAGAAAAAAAAGTCTAAATCGCGGAAACTAAGTGCACATGAACGATTAACGATCGTAATGATCGTCCATCGTACGCGTGCAGAATCTCGAGCTCAACGTTCGTTTCGAAATATTTCGCGACCACGACCGCGGAAATTCGAAAAATCGATGAGCAAAGCCAAAAACGAGTGGCATGCTCCACTCGTTTCAACCGGCTTCACTCTCGATTCTTCAAATTTTATTCCCTGAAACAGATTGTCACGCGAAAAGCGCGCCTACCCGATCAGAGACTGTGACAACCTGCCCGGCCCTACCTACTTACAATTAACATACACACCAGAAAGTATACTACCTATCCTACCTATCCCTATATTTAAAAAATAGCAAAACAGGCACACCAACACACTCATTCAACGATTCTCACGCATAATACTCGGGCGCAAAATCCTACACTAGGAAAACGTCCCGGGACGCCTCCGACACCCGAGCTTGGCATACAACTTGCACACTCTAACTTTACGTACCATTTTCCTGAAATCGATTGACGATGACTAGCGATCATTGCGTGAAATGTCATGAAAATATGCGTATATTTCAATTTTAATTATTAATATTTGTTAACAAAAGAATATGCCTTTTACGATCATCAAATTTGTTATATTTGAAAGTAAAGAAATCTAATATTGTTGATGACAAGTTATTGTAACGAGATTAATCATAAATATGTTAAATATTTCGAGTTATATAGAATAACATATTAAACGACGCAATTCCACAGCCTAACCACACACACACAAAATGCGGAAAATACGTCGTGCACGATACACTAACGCATCGTCAATCGCTAAAAAATTTTTATTAGCTTATGAACTAAAATCATCATGCCCTTCGCCTCTCTCTCACCCAAGTAACACCTGGGCACGTGAGTGAGATCCTGGCAAAGAACACGGAAAGGGTTAAACCTGAAAATCCTGAGCTAAAAAAAATTATTAGTATATCTTCTAACGGACTAATGTTTTCTCATTTTAGATTCGCTCATTTTATTTCAAATTTTAATAAATTCTCTTTGTAAATTTTATGAATTCTTATTAATTTTATAAAGCAAAAATATTGAAATAATAAAGAAGAAATTTATTTTTGATATATTATTGAATTTATTATATTAAATTTACGTATGACAATTAAGAAATAATAGAAAATAATTGACTCTAAAAAGAATTTGAATGAAAATAACCTCAGGTGATCTCTTTATCAAAACATGGTTTCGAAAACATAAATCTAGTACAAAAAATTCTTGTTTAGATTCAGAAATCTACCTGTCGCGAAGTATCTTCTTGCACATAATATTTCACATACATTCTTTTACGGAAAAATAAATATTTTTACATTTAGAATCATACTTAAATTTATAACAAAAATCATTATAATTAAATATTACGATGAAATCGAAAATAAAATCATAAATATAAATTGTTTATTATCATATCGATAACCATATCATAACGTTAATATGCTCTATCAATTGTATTGTACAATAATTGATATTTTTATTGTAACGAAGTCGGGGGATATCCGTCTTCTTCACAATTTTAAATTCATTTCATTATTTCTCACGTATTTGAATTTTAATTTTTATTCATTAAAATAATATTTGTAATATATTCATTTATTTTACAAATAATCATAGAGAAAATATTTTCAATCATAGATCAATCAACATAATTATTTATATCATTCTATATATCGATAATTACTCTGTTATTTAATATAAAATTAACTATCTTTTCAAAAACGCGATATGCAAGAAGATCTATCCTGATCTAATAAATAAAATACAAGAAAAATGTTACTATTCACGAGTATATAATATGACAAATACCCGTGGTCACTGTGCTCGTGCAAAATTCTACGTATACAACCAGTCATCCGTGCCGATACGGACCTTTCGTCCTACGACATGATTGAATGACCGGAGGAACATAAATGCATGCGACTCACCAATAGATGCGAAGAATCTGCATTGTCGTGGTCCACGATGTCATCCCCAAACAGTCATTACGAGGAAGGGAAAACTGTAACCAAACATGAAACACTACCATTAAAATTCTGTGATTATTTGAAAAAGTTGAAGCGAATAGAAAATATATAAAAACAATTACCTCTTCGCGTGATGGATGATCGCCCTATTCCTCAAGGAACACTGACTCTACCCTGTACCGAAAACGAATATTCAAAAAATAAAAAAATAAAAATAAAAACTACTAACGCGTCGATTTCAAGCGGCGAACAAACACTGACTCTAGTTTCGCGAGTAATTATAGTTAATTTAATTAGAGCTATTGTGCTCTAAATACTAAAAAACTATTACGAAGCAAACACTGAATCTACCGATCGCATTGCGCGCGATCACAAATATTGTTTAAAACTGAAGTCCATGAGAAATGAAGACGCTTTGGCATCTTTAACAAAATATAAAATATTACATGTTATTACGAGTGTTTACGAATACAACATTGATGATACAAAAATATTGAACAAGTTAAAAAAAAAATATCTACTAAATTTCAAATTTTAATATAAATAAATAATTACCTCTTCGCGTGATGGATGATCGCCCTATTCCTCAAGGAACACTGACTCTACCCTGTACCGAAAACGAATATTCAAAAAAAAAAAAAATAAAAATAAAATCTACTAACGCGTCGATTTCGAATAGAAGCGGCGAACAAACACTGACTCTAGTTTCGCGAATAATTGTAGTAAATTAATTAGAGCTACTGTGCTCTAAATACTAAAAAACTATTACGAAGCAAACACTGAATTTACCGATCGCATTGCGCGCGATCACAAAAATTCTCTGAAAATAAAGCTATATTAGTGATGAGGGGGAGGGGGAATCTATGTAAAAATTTTTGTTTTCTATCGAACAATTGTTTCAAAAAAATTACCGCTTTTATTAAAACTACAAATCAATTTATTGTCAATTTTTATGAATAAAAAGATTTAATATATATATATCATTAATGCAAGATTATTAATAATTATGGTGAATGTTCATTACACATATAGGATAAAATATACTTTTACCTAATGATATTATATATATCATACATAACGATCGAATAAATACATAATAAATACGTACAATAGACCAGCGAAAAATCAAGCTTTCCTTTGAAAAAATATAATGGCATCCATGTTGGAATTTTTCCCGCCTTCCGGAATAATATAGAGGTCCGATAATCAAGTAACAATCTGTACAAAAGAAAACGAGATTTTCAAATATACACGTAAAATCTATAAAATTAATCGGCTACAAATAAAAATAAAACAATTATCAAACACAAATTTTATTTTAAAAAGACACAATGTGAATTAATTAACACTGTAATCGCCAAATAAATGAATAGACAAAAACGAATAATTTAACTTCAAAGGATTGCCAAGCATAATAATAACGGCGTATTTATTTAATAATAATGATAGGAATAATAGCTTAAAAAAAATATGTACGTACTACGCAACAAACAAATCACAAGAAAAAGTAAAGTTTCTAATACGAATATGGATACACAATGACGTAGCATAATTTCGGTTAACGAATTTTCGCGGGGGGAAGAGGGAGGGGGGAAGGAGATGCGCGCGTCGCTTGTCGAAACCTGTCGAAACCTGTCGAAGCTTGTCGAAGCTTGTCGAAACGTGTCGAGCGTGGGAAAAATACAAACACTTCTAATTTCTTAGAAAAGCTATGTTATGAAAACATCTAATCACCCTCGACCATAACAAAACAGTACAACAGAAAAAAGTACATAAACATTACAAAGTGACGCATTTAGAAACGAAATATGATCACCGACCTAATATATAGTACATATAATATACATTAACCGAATATATAAATATGAAATAAAATTACCTTCGTTTCGCTTGTTTCAATATGGATCAAAAAATTATAGAAATATAATTCTAAATAAATTTATTCTAATAAATTTATTCTAATAAATTTATTCTAATAAATTTATTTGTCAAAAGATATGAAACATCGAAATCACTCATAAATCGTCGTAATATATGCATACTACAAGTCATTTTTTCTTTCAAATTATCCCGAAAATCGATAATTTTTTCAAATGGCAATCAAAATCGTAAAACAAATGCGTAGGAAAACGATATCAAAATGAAGCAACAAGTCTATTCGAATCTCGTCTCGACGAAGCACGAACTACCGGTATTCAATGATCGAAATTAGAAAAAACTCAATATATCAATTAATTTCGACACTTAAAATAATAAAACCATGATTAAATAAACGAAAATAATAATAATTTATATATTCGGTAGCAGAATTTGATCAAAATTACTTACTGCGCAGTAGAATTTTCCAAGCCGGCAGCGATCACACGTCCTCCCTTGTTCACTTTCCACAGAAGACTGACATTGCGCGCCAAAAGTCGGCAAGAAGCTCTCTCATTGGCTGCTGACGAAAGTCGATATTTCGATTATTTCGATAATCGAAATCGTATGGAAAATTAAAGTATTACACAATATATATTTTTATTATTTTAATAAACAATATTAAAAATACGTATTATTAATTTATTTGTATTATTAAATTTTAATTATTTATATTATATTTTTATTTGTATACTTTTTATTATTATATATATAATTTATTTATTGATCGATTTATCGATTTATCGATTTATCAATTATTATCGATATATTTGTCCAATGAATTATTTGTAGATTTTTATATAAAATTATTTATTTATTTAATTTTCATTTATTTATTTGTATGTTTTTATGATCTATTTATATATTATATATTATATATTTATACTTATATATATATATTATATATTTATATATTTATTTATTCTTGTTTTTTCAATAACTTTCTAGTAAACTTTTCCGTTTTATTCATTTAAATATATTATATATTTCAATTTGTTTAATATATTATATATTTCAATTTAATTAAGATTATTATATCCCTACCTTATATTTATATATACTCTATATTTATTCAATTAATAACGATCTTACATATTTATTAATTCATTTACGTACTGTCTTGCTTCTAAATTTTTTTCTTTTGTTCATTTATATTATTTTATATATCTCAAATTATTTATTTATTTAGTTACTCACAGATTTATACATTTATTTAGAGAATGATTTATTTGCAGACTTTATTGTAGACTTTTCTTCATTTATATATTTCATAAATTTATTTGTTTATTTATTTATTATTTTACTGATTTAGTTATATAGAGTTATTATATATATATATTTATTTATTCATTTGCTAATGATTAATTTATAGATTTCTTAGTTTTATTAGTTTCATTTGTGTATGCATCAATTATTTGTTCTCTGTTTATATATATATGTATGTAAGTGAACAAAATAAAAAAGCAAAGAACAATAGAAAAAAGTTTTTAGCCAATTAAATATAAATTATTAAATTAAGAAATACATACATCATTTGATGCAGATATAAATGAACAATACAAATGGACAAATTTGTAAGTAAATCAATAAACAAATTAGTTTTAATGAAAGAATGAAAAAATATATGTATAACTGAATAAATAAAAGATAAGTAAATAAATAAATAAATAAATAATTCAATGCATGCATAAATGTCAAAAATATATAAATGAATAAAACAAAAAAGTCTATTAATAAATTTCTAAATAAGTGTATAAATAATTGAATAAATGAAGCTATGACCAAATAAATAAATAAATTGGTGAAATACATAAGTGCACAAAATATAATATAAAGATTTAAAAATTAATCACTAGATGAATGAATGAGTTTATGTAATGTGTACATAAGTGATCAAAAAATTTACAAATAAATCACTAAAAGAATGATTAAAAATATAAAATATAATTATATATAATTGAAGGAATATATAAATATATAAATATAAATATTATATAAATATATAAATAATTTGATATGTAAATAAACAAAACAAAATGTATAGAAATAAGCTAATCAAATGGATGAATAAATATCTAAATAAATAAATAACTCAAGAAGTAAATATATATAAAACTAGATGCATACATAACTGAATAAAACTAAGAATCATATATACATTTATTATTTTAGTTATTTAATTATTTGTACGTTTTATACTATTTTTATACTTTTGTTTATTAATTATTTATACATTTACTTCTATATATTATTTACTATAAAATTTATAGTTGTATAGAGGATACAAAAATAAATTATGTAGTAAATAATAATGATTTTTAAGTCTCACCAATTCTTGGAGATTATTGTGAATCTCAAGGAAAACTGAGAAGCTAAATCTGAAAGTAAAAATTGAATTAAGCCTTAATTCTATGCAACAAATCTACATGAAATTTGAAAAATGAAAAACAATACACTACTTCATATATATATCAATATTTTATATTATTATGAGTATCAATATATAAAATATTAATATATATTACAAAGTTTGAAAACAAAAAAAAATTAAATGCATTTCACAGAGAATTTTACTTATTCTATTAACCATCATCATTTTTAATATCAATCACCATTACCAAGCATTACCAAGCATTATTAAGCATAGATTTGCAAATATATTCTATTTTCTACAGCAACAATTCTACAGCAATCTACTTCCTATTTTTTTAAATTTTTCAATATAAAAATTTCAATACATCAACTTAGAAATATCCAAATCGTAAACGTGATTTAATACAATCCTTAAGGAAACTTAATCTATAATCTTCAAGATCAAATTTTATAATTTTATAAAATAAAGTTTGTTTCCAATTCATATCAGACTCACACCCTGTCACACCATCCCTACCTACATAGAATTTAATATTACAAAATTCAATTATACCTTTCCAATTCATTATAGATTCACACCCTATCACACCATCCCTACCTATCCACAGAATTTCATAAAATATAATACTTATACTTTCCTAATTCATTACAGATTCACACCTTATCACACTATCCTTATCAACACAGAATCTAAATGGATTTCTCTTTATTCTAAAGGAACTACCTAACAGTATAAAAATCTATCTAAAAGATTTGTTTAGGGGCCCCTTCTACTTAAAAATAAACATAACCAAAAAAAGAGAAAGAAACATTATATAAAATATGATGAGTGATGATTGATTGATTTTATCAGTAGGTCCTGAAACAAATAAAATTCTAAATAATTAGTAACATATAAATATTTATTAATCGATGATACAAAATTTTCTTGAAATAGAATTGATATATCTGAAACAAAATCAAATAAAGAATTAGCATAAGTATAAAAAATATTTCAAAATATTGTAATTTCTTAAAAATTAAAAATAAAATAATGGTATGAAAAATGATAAATATAATGAACATTCACCATTATTCAAGAAATTTCATAAAAATAATTTTAATTCATATTTTAATGATTAAGTCTTCATCAAAGAGAAAAACAAATATTGCAAATATTAGCAATATTTTCTGCAGCAAACGCAGAAAATATAATGTGATAAGGGATGCTGAAAAAGAAAAGAATGTAGTAGCCAGAAGGACTACTAAAATAAAAATATCTTCCACTCGATATGAATCGAACAACAAACCGAGAGTGGAATATTCATTTTGTATCGCAACACTAATAAAATAATCTATTTTTTTATAAAATAAAAAATTTTTTAAATCAACGCGATGAGTGCTTTCTTATACTTGCAATATTAAATAATTTATATTTATTAAAAAAAATATATAAAAAAAGACATGGAAAATTCCCGGAAACAATCAATTATTTACGCAACGTTACTCTACGCACTCAAATTTAAACAACGCAACACTAATAAAGAATGATTCGAAAAAAATCCAATGATTTCCTTAATGACTGCCATTGTACAATCACCCTTGTAGCTTATTTAGCCACTTAAGGTGATTCAGGAACAGGAACGTTGAGTTCTTTCACAATTCCAGTGAAAGAAATTTGGGCATTCAATATTCGCAACACTACTTGAACAAACGCGATTATTTATCAACGCAACGCTATATTTTAAAACAAACTCAATCGAAATCGTTAATTTTATTTATTAAAAAGCTATTACTGATTAGAAATGAAGGATCACAAAGATATAAATTATATTTTATACATAAAAACAATTTATAACAAAATCGCGATATCTTATAATTTACTAATGCAAACGCGATTCTCATTTTGACGCAACACTAATGCAAACGCGATTCTCATCTTAACGCAACACTAATGCAAACGCGATTCTCATTTTAACGCAACACTAATGCAAACGCGATTCTCATTTTAACGCAACATATGTAATAAAGGAGTCTAATTCAACCCGTTATTAATCAATCGCAACACTAATAAAAACGCGATGCCCATGATGACTGGATCTTAATGATGGGCCGGCATGCAAACGGCCAGACGATACAACAACAATTACTACATATTACTAAAACGAGCACAGTGACAAAATAGTAACAATGACTTCCCATTCTTTGGACTCAGAAACAAGAACCAAAAATGAGAAGCCATTCGTTGCAGCCCTCTTCGTGACAGTTTGTCGGGCCTCTTCGGTCTTCCTCCTTCGGGCGCAATGCCCGCTGAAACTTAAATCTAGGCTCGAGATTCGCTAATCGTAAGTCAAAGAAAAAAAAGAAAAAAGTCTAAATCGCGGAAACTAAGTGCACATGAACGATTAACGATCGTAATGATCGTCCATCGTACGCGTGCAGAATCTCGAGCTCAACGTTCGTTTCGAAATATTTCGCGACCACGACCGCGGAAATTCGAAAATCGATGAGCAAAGCCAAAAACGAGTGGCATGCTCCACTCGTTTCAACCGGCTTCACTCTCGATTCTTCAAATTTTATTCCCTGAAACAGATTGTCACGCGAAAAGCGCGCCTACCCGATCAGAGACTGTGACAACCTGCCCGGCCCTACCTACTTACAATTAACATACACACCAGAAAGTATACTACCTATCCTACCTATCCCTATATTTAAAAAATAGCAAAACAGGCACACCAACACACTCATTCAACGATTTTCACGCATAATACTCGGGCGCAAAATCCTACACTAGGGAAAACGTCCCGGGACGCCTCCGACACCCGAGCTTGGCATACAACTTGCACACTCTAACTTTACGTACCATTTTCCTGAAATCGATTGACGATGACTAGCGATCATTGCGTGAAATGTCATGAAAATATGCGTATATTTCAATTTTAATTATTAATATTTGTTAACAAAAGAATATGCCTTTTACGATCATCAAATTTGTTATATTTGAAAGTAAAGAAATCTAATATTGTTGATGACAAGTTATTGTAACGAGATTAATCATAAATATGTTAAATATTTCGAGTTATATAGAATAACATATTAAACGACGCAATTCCACAGCCTAACCACACACACACAAAATGCGGAAAATACGTCGTGCACGATACACTAACGCATCGTCAATCGCTAAAAAATTTTTATTAGCTTATGAACTAAAATCATCATGCCCTTCGCCTCTCTCTCACCCAAGTAACACCTGGGCACGTGAGTGAGATCCTGGCAAAGAACACGGAAAGGGTTAAACCTGAAAATCCTGAGCTAAAAAAAATTATTAGTATATCTTCTAACGGACTAATGTTTTCTCATTTTAGATTCGCTCATTTTATTTCAAATTTTAATAAATTCTCTTTGTAAATTTTATGAATTCTTATTAATTTTATAAAGCAAAAATATTGAAATAATAAAGAAGAAATTTATTTTTGATATATTATTGAATTTATTATATTAAATTTACGTATGACAATTAAGAAATAATAGAAAATAATTGACTCTAAAAAGAATTTGAATGAAAATAACCTCAGGTGATCTCTTTATCAAAACATGGTTTCGAAAACATAAATCTAGTACAAAAAATTCTTGTTTAGATTCAGAAATCTACCTGTCGCGAAGTATCTTCTTGCACATAATATTTCACATACATTCTTTTACGGAAAAAATAAATATTTTTACATTTAGAATCATACTTAAATTTATAACAAAAATCATTATAATTAAATATTACGATGAAATCGAAAATAAAATCATAAATATAAATTGTTTATTATCATATCGATAACCATATCATAACGTTAATATGCTCTATCAATTGTATTGTACAATAATTGATATTTTTATTGTAACGAAGTCGGGGGATATCCGTCTTCTTCACAATTTTAAATTCATTTCATTATTTCTCACGTATTTGAATCTTAATTTTTATTCATTAAAATAATATTTGTAATATATTCATTTATTTTACAAATAATCATAGAGAAAATATTTTCAATCATAGATCAATCAACATAATTATTTATATCATTCTATATATCGATAATTACTCTGTTATTTAATATAAAATTAACTATCTTTTCAAAAACGCGATATGCAAGAAGATCTATCCTGATCTAATAAATAAAATACAAGAAAAATGTTACTATTCACGAGTATATAATATGACAAATACCCGTGGTCACTGTGCTCGTGCAAAATTCTACGTATACAACCAGTCATCCGTGCCGATACGGACCTTTCGTCCTACGACATGATTGAATGACCGGAGGAACATAAATGCATGCGACTCACCAATAGATGCGAAGAATCTGCATTGTCGTGGTCCACGATGTCATCCCCAAACAGTCATTACGAGGAAGGGAAAACTGTAACCAAACATGAAACACTACCATTAAAATTCTGTGATTATTTGAAAAAGTTGAAGCGAATAGAAAATATATAAAAACAATTACCTCTTCGCGTGATGGATGATCGCCCTATTCCTCAAGGAACACTGACTCTACCCTGTACCGAAAACGAATATTCAAAAAAATAAAAAAATAAAAATAAAAAACTACTAACGCGTCGATTTCAAGCGGCGAACAAACACTGACTCTAGTTTCGCGAATAATTATAGTTAATTTAATTAGAGCTATTGTGCTCTAAATACTAAAAAACTATTACGAAGCAAACACTGAATCTACCGATCGCATTGCGCGCGATCACAAATATTGTTTAAAACTGAAGTCCATGAGAAATGAAGACGCTTTGGCATCTTTAACAAAATATAAAATATTACATGTTATTACGAGTGTTTACGAATACAACATTGATGATACAAAAATATTGAACAAGTTAAAAAAAAATATCTACTAAATTTCAAATTTTAATATAAATAAATAATTACCTCTTCGCGTGATGGATGATCGCCCTATTCCTCAAGGAACACTGACTCTACCCTGTACCGAAAACGAATATTCAAAAAATAAAAAAATAAAAATAAAAACTACTAACGCGTCGATTTCGAATAGAAGCGGCGAACAAACACTGACTCTAGTTTCGCGAATAATTGTAGTAAATTAATTAGAGCTACTGTGCTCTAAATACTAAAAAACTATTACGAAGCAAACACTGAATTTACCGATCGCATTGCGCGCGATCACAAAAATTCTCTGAAAATAAAGCTATATTAGTGATGAGGGGAGGGAATCTATGTAAAAATTTTTTTTCTATCGAACAATTGTTTCAAAAAAAAAATTACCGCTTTTATTAAAACTACAAATCAATTTATTGTCAATTTTTATGAATAAAAAGATTTAATATATATATATCATTAATGCAAGATTATTAATAATTATGGTGAATGTTCATTACACATATAGGATAAAATATACTTTTACCTAATGATATTATATATATCATACATAACGATCGAATAAATACATAATAAATACGTACAATAGACCAGCGAAAAATCAAGCTTTCCTTTGAAAAAATATAATGGCATCCATGTTGGAATTTTTCCCGCCTTCCGGAATAATATAGAGGTCCGATAATCAAGTAACAATCTGTACAAAAGAAAACGAGATTTTCAAATATACACGTAAAATCTATAAAATTAATCGGTTACAAATAAAAATAAAACAATTATCAAACACAAATTGAATTAATTAGCACTGCAATCCTCAAATAAACGAATAGACAAAGACGACTAATATATCTTAAAACAAAGGAGGGGGGAGGGAGATGCGCGCGTCGCTTGTCGAAACCTGTCGAAACCTGTCGAAGCCTGTCGAAGCCTGTCGAAACATGTCGCGCGGGAAAAAAATGTAAACACGTATTTCTTAGAAAATTTCTTAGAATATTTCTTAGAAAAGCTACGTCATGCAAACATCTAATCATCCTCGAACATAACAAAGCAGAAAAAGTACATAAACATTACAAACAGACGCATTTAGATACCAAAATATGACCGACCTATAGTACATATAATATATATTAATTGAATATATATTATAAATTGAAATAAAATTCCTTTGTTTCGTTCGTTTTAATATGAATCAAAAAATATAGAAATTTGTTCTAAATAAATTTATTTTAATAAATTTGTCAAAAGATATGAAATATCGAAATCAGTCATAAATCGTCGTAATATGCATACTACAAGTCATTTTTTCTTTCAAATTATCCCGAAAATCGATAATTTTTTCAAATGGCAATCAAAATCGTAAAACAAATGCGTAGAAAAACGATATCAAAATGAAGCAACAAGTCTATTCGAATCTCGTCTCGACGAAGCACGAACTACCGGTATTCAATGATCGAAATTAGAAAAAAAACTCAATATATCAATTAATTTCGACAAAATAATAAAGGGAAAATAATAAAAGGATGATTAAATAAACGAAAATAATAATAATTTATAAATTCGGTAGCAGAATTTGATCAAAATTACTTACTGCGCAGTAGAATTTTCCAAGCCGGCAGCGATCACACGTCCTCACTTGTTCACTTTCCACAGAAGACTGACGCTGCGCGCCAAAATTCACCAAGAAGCTCTCTCATTGGCTGCTGACGAAAGTCGATCTTTCGATTATTTCGATAATCGAAATTGTGTAGAAAATTAAAATAATGCACAATATATTTTAATTATTTTAATTAATAATATTAAAAATATATATTATTAATTTATTTGCATTATAAAATTTATTTTAATTAATTATTTATATTACTTTTTTTATTTGTACATTTTTCAATATATAATTTATTTATTGATCGATTTATCGATTATTATCGATATATTTATCCAATGATTTATTTATGGATTTTTTATATGAAATTATTTATTTATTTATATTTTTTTATGATCTATTTAAATATTTATATTTTAATATTACATATTATATAAATATATATATAAATATATATTATATATATTATATATATTCTTGTCTTTTTCAATAACATTCTTTAATAATTTTCCTAACAAAGTATTTTGTTTTATTCATTTAAATATATTATATATTTCAATTTGTTTATTTAATTAACATTATTATATCCCTATACTATATCTCTATTTATTCAATTACTTAAATATTTATTAATTCATTTTCATGTAATGTCTTGTTTAAAAATTTTTTTGTTCACTTATATTATATCTCAAATTATTTATTTATTTAATTACTTACAGATTTATTCATTTATTTATTTGTATACTTTAATATAAACTTTTGTTCATTTTTATATTTCATAAAGTTATTTATTTATTTATTTATTTCTTTATTGATTTAGTCATATATATGTTCATTCTTTCATTTGCTAATGATTTATTTATAGACTTCATATTATTTATAGATCTATTAGTTTCATTTTTGCATCAAATTATTTGTTTCATTCATTTACTTATTTATATATCAATATATTTTAATTATAATATTTTATAATTAATAAATCTACATAAAAGTACATAAATAT
Organism: Apis cerana; assembly: GCF_029169275.1. NCBI lineage: Eukaryota > Metazoa > Arthropoda > Insecta > Hymenoptera > Apidae > Apis > Apis cerana. The sequence goes on from NC_083857.1 coordinate 4,089,363, forward strand.
AAATTATATGAATGAATAAAAAAATGAATAAATAATTAAGTAAATGAAAAGATTCATATAAATATGTTGATGTACATATAAGTGAACAAAATAAAGAAGCAAAGTCTTTAAATCTTAAATCAAAATATAAATATAAATTATTAAATTAAAGTAAGAAATAAATACATCATTTGATGCAGACATAAGTGAATAAAACAAATAGACAAATCTGTACATAAATCAATAGACAAATTAATCTATAAAAGAATGAATAAATATATGAATAACTAAATAAATAAAAGATAAATAAATAAATAATTGGATGCATGTATAAATGTCAAAAATATATAAATGAATAAAACAAAAAATCTATAAATAAGTCACTAAATAAGTCACTAAATATATGTACAAAAAATTGAATAAATAAAGCAATGAACAAATAAATAAATAAATTTGTGAAATACAAATGTACAAACATAAATATACAAAATATAAAGATCTAGAAATTAATCATTAAATGAATGAATAAACATATAAGCAATTAAATAATTAAAAGAATGAATAAATGAGTTTATGTAATGTGTACATGAGTAATTAAAAAGTTTACAAAAATCACTAAAAGAATTATTAAATATATAAAATGTAATTACATAACTGAAGGAATAAATAATTTGATTAATATGTAAGTAAACAAAACAAAATATATATAAATGTACAGAAATAAGCTAGTCAAATGGATGAATAAATATATAAATAATTAAATAATTCAAGAAGTAAATATATATAAAAACTTGATGCATACATACAACTGAATAGAATTAAGAACCATGTATATTTATTATTTTAGTTATTTAATTATTTATACCTTATTTTTACACTCTTTGTTTTGTTCATTTATATACACATCAAATTATTTATGTATTTACTTTTCTAGTTATTTAATTATTCATATACTTATTCATTCACTTAGTAACTGATTTGTTTTATTTACTTGTACATACATTTTTTTACTAATGTATACATTTATTTTATTTCATGAATAGAGTTTCTTGTAAGCTTCTTTGATATACATACTTTTTTATTTTTTTCTTTTTTTATTTACTTAATTATTTAATGTATATTCATTTTTTCATTCATTCATCTACACGTATTTGTACACTTTTTATTTTATTCATTCATATGTTACATCAAATTATTTATATATTGACATTTTTTTATTTATATAAGTGATGTTTATTCGTTCAATTGTTTTAATGATTTATTTCTTGAATTTCTTACAAATTTTATCATTTTATTCATTTATATACATTAATTTTTCAACTTGTTTATTTTCTACTATAATACATTTATTTATTAATTTATTTGTTCATTCTTTTATTTGGTAAGTTTTTGTAAAGTTTCTTATGACTTCTTTAATTCATGTATGCATATATGTATTCATTATTATTTGTTATATTTATTTGTTTATATTTGTTTGTCTTTTATTCTTTCATTTTATTTAATAATTTCTTCATTAAGACAAACATCCTTTTTTAGAAATATATGTTTGTATCCGTTTATATGTATATTTATTGATTTAGATAAACATCTGAAATAAATAAAGAAATAAATGTAGAAATAAATAAATAAAAAAATAATTGAAAAATTAAACAAATGAAAATATAAATTAAAAAATAAATCAAGATGTAAATATTTTAATAATAAAAGAATATGTAAGTGATCAAATAAATGAACCGATAAAAATTAATTAAAAAAGAAGATGTAAAGAATATATAATATATCACAGCAATATTATAAACATTAATACATTATAAATTTTTTTAAGATAGAAAATTATTTATTATGTAAAAAAATTTGAAGTTACAAAATTATAAAATCGATCTGCTCGTCGACAAAGTTCGATAAGAACTGATCGTTCCGTCGCGACTTGTCTTGTATTTATAGAGCGCGAAGGTTTACGGAATATATACGTCCTTTGCCGATTGTTCTAAATTTATTTTTCGAATATAATAATCAATAATTTGTCAATTTTTACATTTTTTATTATTAATTTATACATTTAGTAATTTATTATAATATTAAATGTAATAATTAATTTATATTTTTATATTTTACTATATTTACATTTATATTTTACTAACTAAAATTAAATTTACTGTTTTATGTTATTAATTTTTTAATGATTTATATGATTATGTTGAAATATTCTTAGTACCATTTCATGTAAAGAATAATTATTATAATAATTTAGAAATTTTTAGTACTAATTATGAATTTTCAATGATCGAAATTTTTATTGTTAATTTATAAATTTAATAATTTTTTTACAATAACAATTATAAAAATTAAATTTTTGGAAATTAAAATTAAATTATTTTCGATTTATAACTATATAAATATATTCTAAAAACTATTTTACTTAAAAATAGTAACAATAATATGATCAATGGAAAATAACTTTAATATGTGTAAATAAAAGTTTTAATTAATTTAATTCTTTTACAATTCTAAAAATTTACTACATGAAAATTGAAAAGAAATTTTTGATAAGATATGAGATATAAATATTTATATAATTAAATGAATGTTTTAACAATAAAAACTAAATTTTTTAATTTAATAAAAATTATTATTATTTAATAATATCAAAATAATTTATTTCAGAATTTTAATTTTAATTTAATAATAAAGTTAGAAATCTTTAAATGTAAATGTATGAATTAAAAGTTAGAAATTAAAAATAAAATTAAAAATTAATGTTTAAAATAAAATAAAAATTAAAAATTAACTAATAAATTAAAAAAAATTAAATTTAAATAAAAATTGAATGCAATGTGTCCTATTGTTCAATTCAATAAAATTCAATAGGAAATTATTTCAAAATCAGAATTTTTATTATTTAATGTTAACTTTGTAATTGACGTGAGGTTAGGTTAGATTCTTTTAGAATGCTTTTATTGATTCATATTACGAAAAATAATTTTTTTATTATAATATATATTATTCAATTATTTATTCGTTTATACATTATTAATTTATTCATTTCTCCAATGATTTATACATCTATATCTATTTATATTATATTTATATATAAAAACTTCTTAATTTTGTTCATTTATATATTTACCAAATTGTTTATTTATTATTTTACTTATTTAGACACATATATTTATTCATTCATTTGATTTATTTTGTATCTTTGATGTAATAACTTATGTCTGTATCACATTACTTATTTATTTATCTCTTATTATTTTTCATCTAATGATTTATTAATAAACATTCTATTTCATCATGTATTTATCAGATTAACATATATCACATTTTATGTTATTATGTTACTTATATATGCATCAATTTCTTTATTTATTTTCCATCATTAATTTAGTTTTTTATATATTTGCTCATTTATTTATTTAATGATTTATTTGCATTTTGTTTTATTTGATTATATATACAACAACTTATTTACTTTATCATTTATTTAATCATTTACTTACTTGCATGTATTTATTTATTTGTAAAGTTTTTGTTTTGTTCATTTATGTAAAAATTTATTTATTTAATTATTCTTTTAGTTTTTAGTTTTTAACATATATATTATAACCATAACAGGTATATAATATTTTATTAATTAATAAATCTACAAAAAAAATAAATTTATAAAAGTAAATATATAAATCATTAAACAGATGAATAAATGGATAAATAATTAAATAAATAAAATAATAAATGAATAAATAAGAGATAAAGGAAAATAAATAAATTGATAAATTAAATAAGTATATAAATAAAAAAAACAAAGAAGTTATGAATGAATTAGATGAATGAATAAATATATAAATAATTACATAAATAAAATAATTATAAAAATATTTTAAGAATTAATATAAAAAATAATTAAGAAAGTATTAATATAAGCAATAATAAATATATAAAAGTAAATAAAACAAAAAAGATTATTAATAAATCATTAGATAAATGAATGAATAAATACATAATTACATAAAAAACTAAATAATTAAAGAAATAATTAAGTTGATAAATGAATAAAACAAAGAAAATTATATAAAAATTTAAGTATAGCAAATTATTACAAGAAAAAAATATAAATAATTAGATAAATGAATAAATAAATAAATAAATAATTAAATTTGCATGTAAATAAACAAAAAAAAAAATGTTTAAATTTAAATTTTTAAAATCTACAAGTGAATTAGAAAACAAAATAATCAAATAAATACATACCTGAAAATAAATAAATCAAGAAATAAAGAAACAAATTCAAAGTAAAATAAATAAAATAAATAAATCTTGTAAAAAATTTGAATAAATCACTAACTAAATGAAATGATAAATATATAATTTAATGCATATATAAATGAACTAAACCAAAAAGTCTGTAAGTAAATAACTAGCAAATGAATAAATAAATGTATATACAACTAATTCAATAAAAGTAATAAGTAAAGAAAACTAGTAAATAAATAAATAAATTTATGAATTATATAAATGAAGAAAAGTCTATAATAAAGTCTACAAATAAATATTATTTAAATAATTGAATAAATCTATAAATAGTTAAATAAATAAATAAATAATTTGAAATATAATATAAGAGATATATATTGAACAAAACAAAAAAACTAGAAACAAAATTTAGAAACAAAATACTATATAAATAAATTAATAAATATGTAAGTAGTTGAATAAATAAAGTTGTATAATAATCTTAATTATTAAATAAATAAATAAATAAATTAAAATATATAATACATTAAAATGAATAAAATAATGGCATCTATAAAAAAATCAAATAAATAATAAATCTTTAAATCAATTAAAAGAATATATTATATATATATATAAATAAATAAACCACATTATTTATAAAAATAAATTTCAAAAATATGATTATATAAATAATTTGATGTAACATATGAATGAACAAAATAAAAAGTGGATAAATGAAAAAATAAACATACATTAAATAATTAAGTAAGTAAAAAAAGAAAAAAAGAAAAAAATAGTATGTATATCAAAGAAGCTTACAAGAAACTCTATTCATGAAATAAAATAAATGTATACATTAGTAAAAAAATGTATGTACAAGTAAATAAAACAAATCAGTTACTAAGTGAATGAATAAGTATATGAATAATTAAATAACTAGAAAAGTAAATACATAAATAATTTGATGTGTATATAAATGAACAAAACAAAGAGTGTAAAAATAAGGTATAAATAATTAAATAACTAAAATAATAAATATACATGGTTTTTAGTTCTGTTCAGTTGTATGTATGCATCAAGTTTTTATATATATTTACTTCTTGAATTATTTAATTATTTATATATTTATTCATCCATTTGACTAGCTTATTTCTGTACATTTATATATATTTTGTTTTGTTTACTTACATATTAATCAAATTATTTATTCCTTCAGTTATGTAATTACATTTTATATATTTAATAATTCTTTTAGTGATTTTTTTGTAAACTTTTTAATTACTCATGTACACATTACATAAACTCATTTATTCATTCTTTTAATTATTTAATTGCTTATATGTTTATTCATTCATTTAATGATTAATTTCTAGATCTTTATATTTTGTATATTTATGTTTGTACATTTGTATTTCACAAATTTATTTATTTATTTGTTCATTGCTTTATTTATTCAATTTTTGTACATATATTTAGTGACTTATTTAATGACTTATTTATAGATTTTTGTTTTATTCATTTATATATTTTTGACTTTTATACATGCATCCAATTATTTATTTATTTATCTTTTATTTATTTAGTTATTCATATATTTATTCATTCTTTTATAGATTAATTTGTCTATTGATTTATGTACAGATTTGTCTATTTGTTTTATTCACTTATGTCTGCATCAAATGATGTATTTATTTCTTACTTTAATTTAATAATTTATATTTATATTTTGATTTAAGATTTAAAGACTTTGCTTCTTTATTTTGTTCACTTATATGTACATCAACATATTTATATGAATCTTTTCATTTACTTAATTATTTATTCATTTTTTTATTCATTCATATAATTTATATTTATGTACTTTTATGTAGATTTATTAATTATAAAATATTATAATTAAAATATATTGATATATAAATAAGTAAATAAATGAAACAAATAATTTGATGCAAAAATGAAACTAATAGATCTATAAATAATATGAAGTCTATAAATAAATCATTAGCAAATGAAAGAATGAACATATATATGACTAAATCAATAAAGAAATAAATAAATAAATAAATAACTTTATGAAATATAAAAATGAACAAAAGTTTATATTAAAGTATACAAATAAATAAATGAATAAATCTGTAAGTAATTAAATAAATAAATAATTTGAGATATAATATAAGTGAACAAAAAAATTTTTAAACAAGACATTACATGAAAATGAATTAATAAATATTTAAGTAATTGAATAAATAGAGATATAGTATAGGGATATAATAATGTTAATTAAATAAACAAATTGAAATATACAATATATTTAAATGAATAAAACAAAATACTTTGTTAGGAAAATTATTAAAGAATGTTATTGAAAAAAGACAAGAATATATATAATATACATAATATATATTTATATATATATTTATATAATATGTAATATTAAAATATAAATATTTAAATAGATCATAAAAAATATAAATAAATAAATAATTTCATATAAAAAATCCATAAATAAATCATTGGATAAATATATCGATAATAATCGATAAATCGATCAATAAATAAATTATATATTGAAAAATGTACAAATAAAAAAAGTAATATAAATAATTAATTAAAATAAATTTTATAATGCAAATAAATTAATAATATATATTTTTAATATTATTAATTAAAATAATTAAAATATATTGTGCATTATTTTAATTTTCTACACAATTTCGATTATCGAAATAATCGAAAGATCGACTTTCGTCAGCAGCCAATGAGAGAGCTTCTTGGTGAATTTTGGCGCGCAGCGTCAGTCTTCTGTGGAAAGTGAACAAGTGAGGACGTGTGATCGCTGCCGGCTTGGAAAATTCTACTGCGCAGTAAGTAATTTTGATCAAATTCTGCTACCGAATTTATAAATTATTATTATTTTCGTTTATTTAATCATCCTTTTATTATTTTCCCTTTATTATTTTGTCGAAATTAATTGATATATTGAGTTTTTTTTCTAATTTCGATCATTGAATACCGGTAGTTCGTGCTTCGTCGAGACGAGATTCGAATAGACTTGTTGCTTCATTTTGATATCGTTTTTCTACGCATTTGTTTTACGATTTTGATTGCCATTTGAAAAAATTATCGATTTTCGGGATAATTTGAAAGAAAAAATGACTTGTAGTATGCATATTACGACGATTTATGACTGATTTCGATATTTCATATCTTTTGACAAATTTATTAAAATAAATTTATTTAGAACAAATTTCTATATTTTTTGATTCATATTAAAACGAACGAAACAAAGGAATTTTATTTCAATTTATAATATATATTCAATTAATATATATTATATGTACTATAGGTCGGTCATATTTTGGTATCTAAATGCGTCTGTTTGTAATGTTTATGTACTTTTTTCTGCTTTGTTATGTTCGAGGATGATTAGATGTTTGCATGACGTAGCTTTTCTAAGAAATATTCTAAGAAATTTTCTAAGAAATACGTGTTTACATTTTTTTCCCGCGCGACATGTTTCGACAGGCTTCGACAGGCTTCGACAGGTTTCGACAGGTTTCGACAAGCGACGCGCGCATCTCCCTCCCCCCTCCTTTGTTTTAAGATATATTAGTCGTCTTTGTCTATTCGTTTATTTGAGGATTGCAGTGCTAATTAATTCAATTTGTGTTTGATAATTGTTTTATTTTTATTTGTAACCGATTAATTTTATAGATTTTACGTGTATATTTGAAAATCTCGTTTTCTTTTGTACAGATTGTTACTTGATTATCGGACCTCTATATTATTCCGGAAGGCGGGAAAAATTCCAACATGGATGCCATTATATTTTTTCAAAGGAAAGCTTGATTTTTCGCTGGTCTATTGTACGTATTTATTATGTATTTATTCGATCGTTATGTATGATATATATAATATCATTAGGTAAAAGTATATTTTATCCTATATGTGTAATGAACATTCACCATAATTATTAATAATCTTGCATTAATGATATATATATATTAAATCTTTTTATTCATAAAAATTGACAATAAATTGATTTGTAGTTTTAATAAAAGCGGTAATTTTTTTTTTGAAACAATTGTTCGATAGAAAACAAAAATTTTTACATAGATTCCCCCTCCCCCTCATCACTAATATAGCTTTATTTTCAGAGAATTTTTGTGATCGCGCGCAATGCGATCGGTAAATTCAGTGTTTGCTTCGTAATAGTTTTTTAGTATTTAGAGCACAGTAGCTCTAATTAATTTACTACAATTATTCGCGAAACTAGAGTCAGTGTTTGTTCGCCGCTTCTATTCGAAATCGACGCGTTAGTAGATTTTTATTTTTATTTTTTTATTTTTTTTGAATATTCGTTTTCGGTACAGGGTAGAGTCAGTGTTCCTTGAGGAATAGGGCGATCATCCATCACGCGAAGAGGTAATTATTTATTTATATTAAAATTTGAAATTTAGTAGATATTTTTTTTTAACTTGTTCAATATTTTTGTATCATCAATGTTGTATTCGTAAACACTCGTAATAACATGTAATATTTTATATTTTGTTAAAGATGCCAAAGCGTCTTCATTTCTCATGGACTTCAGTTTTAAACAATATTTGTGATCGCGCGCAATGCGATCGGTAGATTCAGTGTTTGCTTCGTAATAGTTTTTTAGTATTTAGAGCACAATAGCTCTAATTAAATTAACTATAATTATTCGCGAAACTAGAGTCAGTGTTTGTTCGCCGCTTGAAATCGACGCGTTAGTAGTTTTTTATTTTTATTTTTTTATTTTTTTGAATATTCGTTTTCGGTACAGGGTAGAGTCAGTGTTCCTTGAGGAATAGGGCGATCATCCATCACGCGAAGAGGTAATTGTTTTTATATATTTTCTATTCGCTTCAACTTTTTCAAATAATCACAGAATTTTAATGGTAGTGTTTCATGTTTGGTTACAGTTTTCCCTTCCTCGTAATGACTGTTTGGGGATGACATCGTGGACCACGACAATGCAGATTCTTCGCATCTATTGGTGAGTCGCATGCATTTATGTTCCTCCGGTCATTCAATCATGTCGTAGGACGAAAGGTCCGTATCGGCACGGATGACTGGTTGTATACGTAGAATTTTGCACGAGCACAGTGACCACGGGTATTTGTCATATTATATACTCGTGAATAGTAACATTTTTCTTGTATTTTATTTATTAGATCAGGATAGATCTTCTTGCATATCGCGTTTTTGAAAAGATAGTTAATTTTATATTAAATAACAGAGTAATTATCGATATATAGAATGATATAAATAATTATGTTGATTGATCTATGATTGAAAATATTTTCTCTATGATTATTTGTAAAATAAATGAATATATTACAAATATTATTTTAATGAATAAAAATTAAGATTCAAATACGTGAGAAATAATGAAATGAATTTAAAATTGTGAAGAAGACGGATATCCCCGACTTCGTTACAATAAAAATATCAATTATTGTACAATACAATTGATAGAGCATATTAACGTTATGATATGGTTATCGATATGATAATAAACAATTTATATTTATGATTTTATTTTCGATTTCATCGTAATATTTAATTATAATGATTTTTGTTATAAATTTAAGTATGATTCTAAATGTAAAAATATTTATTTTTCCGTAAAAGAATGTATGTGAAATATTATGTGCAAGAAGATACTTCGCGACAGGTAGATTTCTGAATCTAAACAAGAATTTTTGTACTAGATTTATGTTTTCGAAACCATGTTTTGATAAAGAGATCACCTGAGGTTATTTTCATTCAAATTCTTTTTAGAGTCAATTATTTTCTATTATTTCTTAATTGTCATACGTAAATTTAATATAATAAATTCAATAATATATCAAAAATAAATTTCTTCTTTATTATTTCAATATTTTTGCTTTATAAAATTAATAAGAATTCATAAAATTTACAAAGAGAATTTATTAAAATTTGAAATAAAATGAGCGAATCTAAAATGAGAAAACATTAGTCCGTTAGAAGATATACTAATAATTTTTTTTAGCTCAGGATTTTCAGGTTTAACCCTTTCCGTGTTCTTTGCCAGGATCTCACTCACGTGCCCAGGTGTTACTTGGGTGAGAGAGAGGCGAAGGGCATGATGATTTTAGTTCATAAGCTAATAAAAATTTTTAGCGATTGACGATGCGTTAGTGTATCGTGCACGACGTATTTTCCGCATTTTGTGTGTGTGTGGTTAGGCTGTGGAATTGCGTCGTTTAATATGTTATTCTATATAACTCGAAATATTTAACATATTTATGATTAATCTCGTTACAATAACTTGTCATCAACAATATTAGATTTCTTTACTTTCAAATATAACAAATTTGATGATCGTAAAAGGCATATTCTTTTGTTAACAAATATTAATAATTAAAATTGAAATATACGCATATTTTCATGACATTTCACGCAATGATCGCTAGTCATCGTCAATCGATTTCAGGAAAATGGTACGTAAAGTTAGAGTGTGCAAGTTGTATGCCAAGCTCGGGTGTCGGAGGCGTCCCGGGACGTTTTCCCTAGTGTAGGATTTTGCGCCCGAGTATTATGCGTGAGAATCGTTGAATGAGTGTGTTGGTGTGCCTGTTTTGCTATTTTTTAAATATAGGGATAGGTAGGATAGGTAGTATACTTTCTGGTGTGTATGTTAATTGTAAGTAGGTAGGGCCGGGCAGGTTGTCACAGTCTCTGATCGGGTAGGCGCGCTTTTCGCGTGACAATCTGTTTCAGGGAATAAAATTTGAAGAATCGAGAGTGAAGCCGGTTGAAACGAGTGGAGCATGCCACTCGTTTTTGGCTTTGCTCATCGATTTTTCGAATTTCCGCGGTCGTGGTCGCGAAATATTTCGAAACGAACGTTGAGCTCGAGATTCTGCACGCGTACGATGGACGATCATTACGATCGTTAATCGTTCATGTGCACTTAGTTTCCGCGATTTAGACTTTTTTTTTTCTTTTTTTTTTCTTTGACTTACGATTAGCGAATCTCGAGCCTAGATTTAAGTTTCAGCGGGCATTGCGCCCGAAGGAGGAAGACCGAAGAGGCCCGACAAACTGTCACGAAGAGGGCTGCAACGAATGGCTTCTCATTTTTTGGTTCTTGTTTCTGAGTCCAAAGAATGGGAAGTCATTGTTACTATTTTGTCACTGTGCTCGTTTTAGTAATATGTAGTAATTGTTGTTGTATCGTCTGGCCGTTTGCATGCCGGCCCATCATTAAGATCCAGTCATCATGGGCATCGCGTTTTTTTATTAGTGTTGCGATTGATTAATAACGGGTTGAATTAGACTCCTTTATTACATATGTTGCGTTAAAATGAGAATCGCGTTTGCATTAGTGTTGCGTTAAAATGAGAATCGCGTTTGCATTAGTGTTGCGTTAAGATGAGAATCGCGTTTGCATTAGTGTTGCGTCAAAATGAGAATCGCGTTTGCATTAGTAAATTATAAGATATCGCGATTTTGTTATAAATTGTTTTTATGTATAAAATATAATTTATATCTTTGTGATCCTTCATTTCTAATCAGTAATAGCTTTTTAATAAATAAAATTAACGATTTCGATTGAGTTTGTTTTAAAATATAGCGTTGCGTTGATAAATAATCGCGTTTGTTCAAGTAGTGTTGCGAATATTGAATGCCCAAATTTCTTTCACTGGAATTGTGAAAGAACTCAACGTTCCTGTTCCTGAATCACCTTAAGTGGCTAAATAAGCTACAAGGGTGATTGTACAATGGCAGTCATTAAGGAAATCATTGGATTTTTTTCGAATCATTCTTTATTAGTGTTGCGTTGTTTAAATTTGAGTGCGTAGAGTAACGTTGCGTAAATAATTGATTGTTTCGGGAATTTTCCATGTCTTTTTTATATATATTTTTTTTAATAAATATAAATTATTTAATATTGCAAGTATAAGAAAGCACTCATCGCGTTGATTTAAAAATTTTTTATTTTATAAAAAAATAGATTATTTTATTAGTGTTGCGATACAAAATGAATATTCCACTCTCGGTTTGTTGTTCGATTCATATCGAGTGGAAGATATTTTTATTTTAGTAGTCCTTCTGGCTACTACATTCTTTTCTTTTTCAGCATCCCTTATCACATTATATTTTCTGCGTTTGCTGCAGAAAATATTGCTAATATTTGCAATATTTGTTTTTCTCTTTGATGAAGACTTAATCATTAAAATATGAATTAAAATTATTTTTATGAAATTTCTTGAATAATGGTGAATGTTCATTATATTTATCATTTTTCATACCATTATTTTATTTTTAATTTTTAAGAAATTACAATATTTTGAAATATTTTTTATACTTATGCTAATTCTTTATTTGATTTTGTTTCAGATATATCAATTCTATTTCAAGAAAATTTTGTATCATCGATTAATAAATATTTATATGTTACTAATTATTTAGAATTTTATTTGTTTCAGGACCTACTGATAAAATCAATCAATCATCACTCATCATATTTTATATAATGTTTCTTTCTCTTTTTTTGGTTATGTTTATTTTTAAGTAGAAGGGGCCCCTAAACAAATCTTTTAGATAGATTTTTATACTGTTAGGTAGTTCCTTTAGAATAAAGAGAAATCCATTTAGATTCTGTGTTGATAAGGATAGTGTGATAAGGTGTGAATCTGTAATGAATTAGGAAAGTATAAGTATTATATTTTATGAAATTCTGTGGATAGGTAGGGATGGTGTGATAGGGTGTGAATCTATAATGAATTGGAAAGGTATAATTGAATTTTGTAATATTAAATTCTATGTAGGTAGGGATGGTGTGACAGGGTGTGAGTCTGATATGAATTGGAAACAAACTTTATTTTATAAAATTATAAAATTTGATCTTGAAGATTATAGATTAAGTTTCCTTAAGGATTGTATTAAATCACGTTTACGATTTGGATATTTCTAAGTTGATGTATTGAAATTTTTATATTGAAAAATTTAAAAAAATAGGAAGTAGATTGCTGTAGAATTGTTGCTGTAGAAAATAGAATATATTTGCAAATCTATGCTTAATAATGCTTGGTAATGCTTGGTAATGGTGATTGATATTAAAAATGATGATGGTTAATAGAATAAGTAAAATTCTCTGTGAAATGCATTTAATTTTTTTTTGTTTTCAAACTTTGTAATATATATTAATATTTTATATATTGATACTCATAATAATATAAAATATTGATATATATATGAAGTAGTGTATTGTTTTTCATTTTTCAAATTTCATGTAGATTTGTTGCATAGAATTAAGGCTTAATTCAATTTTTACTTTCAGATTTAGCTTCTCAGTTTTCCTTGAGATTCACAATAATCTCCAAGAATTGGTGAGACTTAAAATCATTATTATTTACTACATAATTTATTTTTGTATCCTCTATACAACTATAAATTTTATAGTAAATAATATATAGAAGTAAATGTATAAATAATTAATAAACAAAAGTATAAAAATAGTATAAAACGTACAAATAATTAAATAACTAAAATAATAAATGTATATATGATTCTTAGTTTTATTCAGTTATGTATGCATCTAGTTTTATATATATTTACTTCTTGAGTTATTTATTTATTTAGATATTTATTCATCCATTTGATTAGCTTATTTCTATACATTTTGTTTTGTTTATTTACATATCAAATTATTTATATATTTATATAATATTTATATTTATATATTTATATATTCCTTCAATTATATATAATTATATTTTATATTTTTAATCATTCTTTTAGTGATTTATTTGTAAATTTTTTGATCACTTATGTACACATTACATAAACTCATTCATTCATCTAGTGATTAATTTTTAAATCTTTATATTATATTTTGTGCACTTATGTATTTCACCAATTTATTTATTTATTTGGTCATAGCTTCATTTATTCAATTATTTATACACTTATTTAGAAATTTATTAATAGACTTTTTTGTTTTATTCATTTATATATTTTTGACATTTATGCATGCATTGAATTATTTATTTATTTATTTATTTACTTATCTTTTATTTATTCAGTTATACATATATTTTTTCATTCTTTCATTAAAACTAATTTGTTTATTGATTTACTTACAAATTTGTCCATTTGTATTGTTCATTTATATCTGCATCAAATGATGTATGTATTTCTTAATTTAATAATTTATATTTAATTGGCTAAAAACTTTTTTCTATTGTTCTTTGCTTTTTTATTTTGTTCACTTACATACATATATATATAAACAGAGAACAAATAATTGATGCATACACAAATGAAACTAATAAAACTAAGAAATCTATAAATTAATCATTAGCAAATGAATAAATAAATATATATATATAATAACTCTATATAACTAAATCAGTAAAATAATAAATAAATAAACAAATAAATTTATGAAATATATAAATGAAGAAAAGTCTACAATAAAGTCTGCAAATAAATCATTCTCTAAATAAATGTATAAATCTGTGAGTAACTAAATAAATAAATAATTTGAGATATATAAAATAATATAAATGAACAAAAGAAAAAAATTTAGAAGCAAGACAGTACGTAAATGAATTAATAAATATGTAAGATCGTTATTAATTGAATAAATATAGAGTATATATAAATATAAGGTAGGGATATAATAATCTTAATTAAATTGAAATATATAATATATTAAACAAATTGAAATATATAATATATTTAAATGAATAAAACGGAAAAGTTTACTAGAAAGTTATTGAAAAAAACAAGAATAAATAAATATATAAATATATAATATATATATATAAGTATAAATATATAATATATAATATATAAATAGATCATAAAAAAACATACAAATAAATAAATGAAAATTAAATAAATAAATAATTTTATATAAAAAATCTACAAATAATTCATTGGACAAATATATCGATAATAATTGATAAATCGATAAATCGATAAATCGATCAATAAATAAATTATATATATAATAATAAAAAGTATACAAATAAAAATATAATATAAATAATTAAAATTTAATAATACAAATAAATTAATAATACGTATTTTTAATATTGTTTATTAAAATAATAAAAATATATATTGTGTAATACTTTAATTTTCCATACGATTTCGATTATCGAAATAATCGAAATATCGACTTTCGTCAGCAGCCAATGAGAGAGCTTCTTGCCGACTTTTGGCGCGCAATGTCAGTCTTCTGTGGAAAGTGAACAAGGGAGGACGTGTGATCGCTGCCGGCTTGGAAAATTCTACTGCGCAGTAAGTAATTTTGATCAAATTCTGCTACCGAATATATAAATTATTATTATTTTCGTTTATTTAATCATGGTTTTATTATTTTAAGTGTCGAAATTAATTGATATATTGAGTTTTTTTTCTAATTTCGATCATTGAATACCGGTAGTTCGTGCTTCGTCGAGACGAGATTCGAATAGACTTGTTGCTTCATTTTGATATCGTTTTCCTACGCATTTGTTTTACGATTTTGATTGCCATTTGAAAAAATTATCGATTTTCGGGATAATTTGAAAGAAAAAATGACTTGTAGTATGCATATATTACGACGATTTATGAGTGATTTCGATGTTTCATATCTTTTGACAAATAAATTTATTAGAATAAATTTATTAGAATAAATTTATTAGAATAAATTTATTTAGAATTATATTTCTATAATTTTTTGATCCATATTGAAACAAGCGAAACGAAGGTAATTTTATTTCATATTTATATATTCGGTTAATGTATATTATATGTACTATATATTAGGTCGGTGATCATATTTCGTTTCTAAATGCGTCACTTTGTAATGTTTATGTACTTTTTTCTGTTGTACTGTTTTGTTATGGTCGAGGGTGATTAGATGTTTTCATAACATAGCTTTTCTAAGAAATTAGAAGTGTTTGTATTTTTCCCACGCTCGACACGTTTCGACAAGCTTCGACAGGTTTCGACAGGTTTCGACAAGCGACGCGCGCATCTCCTTCCCCCCTCCCTCTTCCCCCCGCGAAAATTCGTTAACCGAAATTATGCTACGTCATTGTGTATCCATATTCGTATTAGAAACTTTACTTTTTCTTGTGATTTGTTTGTTGCGTAGTACGTACATATTTTTTTTAAGCTATTATTCCTATCATTATTATTAAATAAATACGCCGTTATTATTATGCTTGGCAATCCTTTGAAGTTAAATTATTCGTTTTTGTCTATTCATTTATTTGGCGATTACAGTGTTAATTAATTCACATTGTGTCTTTTTAAAATAAAATTTGTGTTTGATAATTGTTTTATTTTTATTTGTAGCCGATTAATTTTATAGATTTTACGTGTATATTTGAAAATCTCGTTTTCTTTTGTACAGATTGTTACTTGATTATCGGACCTCTATATTATTCCGGAAGGCGGGAAAAATTCCAACATGGATGCCATTATATTTTTTCAAAGGAAAGCTTGATTTTTCGCTGGTCTATTGTACGTATTTATTATGTATTTATTCGATCGTTATGTATGATATATATAATATCATTAGGTAAAAGTATATTTTATCCTATATGTGTAATGAACATTCACCATAATTATTAATAATCTTGCATTAATGATATATATATATTAAATCTTTTTATTCATAAAAATTGACAATAAATTGATTTGTAGTTTTAATAAAAGCGGTAATTTTTTTTTTGAAACAATTGTTCGATAGAAAACAAAAATTTTTACATAGATTCCCCCTCCCCCTCATCACTAATATAGCTTTATTTTCAGAGAATTTTTGTGATCGCGCGCAATGCGATCGGTAAATTCAGTGTTTGCTTCGTAATAGTTTTTTAGTATTTAGAGCACAGTAGCTCTAATTAATTTACTACAATTATTCGCGAAACTAGAGTCAGTGTTTGTTCGCCGCTTCTATTCGAAATCGACGCGTTAGTAGTTTTTTATTTTTATTTTTTTATTTTTTTGAATATTCGTTTTCGGTACAGGGTAGAGTCAGTGTTCCTTGAGGAATAGGGCGATCATCCATCACGCGAAGAGGTAATTATTTATTTATATTAAAATTTGAAATTTAGTAGATATTTTTTTTTTTAACTTGTTCAATATTTTTGTATCATCAATGTTGTATTCGTAAACACTCGTAATAACATGTAATATTTTATATTTTGTTAAAGATGCCAAAGCGTCTTCATTTCTCATGGACTTCAGTTTTAAACAATATTTGTGATCGCGCGCAATGCGATCGGTAGATTCAGTGTTTGCTTCGTAATAGTTTTTTAGTATTTAGAGCACAATAGCTCTAATTAAATTAACTATAATTATTCGCGAAACTAGAGTCAGTGTTTGTTCGCCGCTTGAAATCGACGCGTTAGTAGTTTTTTATTTTTATTTTTTTATTTTTTGAATATTCGTTTTCGGTACAGGGTAGAGTCAGTGTTCCTTGAGGAATAGGGCGATCATCCATCACGCGAAGAGGTAATTGTTTTTATATATTTTCTATTCGCTTCAACTTTTTCAAATAATCACAGAATTTTAATGGTAGTGTTTCATGTTTGGTTACAGTTTTCCCTTCCTCGTAATGACTGTTTGGGGATGACATCGTGGACCACGACAATGCAGATTCTTCGCATCTATTGGTGAGTCGCATGCATTTATGTTCCTCCGGTCATTCAATCATGTCGTAGGACGAAAGGTCCGTATCGGCACGGATGACTGGTTGTATACGTAGAATTTTGCACGAGCACAGTGACCACGGGTATTTGTCATATTATATACTCGTGAATAGTAACATTTTTCTTGTATTTTATTTATTAGATCAGGATAGATCTTCTTGCATATCGCGTTTTTGAAAAGATAGTTAATTTTATATTAAATAACAGAGTAATTATCGATATATAGAATGATATAAATAATTATGTTGATTGATCTATGATTGAAAATATTTTCTCTATGATTATTTGTAAAATAAATGAATATATTACAAATATTATTTTAATGAATAAAAATTAAGATTCAAATACGTGAGAAATAATGAAATGAATTTAAAATTGTGAAGAAGACGGATATCCCCGACTTCGTTACAATAAAAATATCAATTATTGTACAATACAATTGATAGAGCATATTAACGTTATGATATGGTTATCGATATGATAATAAACAATTTATATTTATGATTTTATTTTCGATTTCATCGTAATATTTAATTATAATGATTTTTGTTATAAATTTAAGTATGATTCTAAATGTAAAAATATTTATTTTTTCCGTAAAAGAATGTATGTGAAATATTATGTGCAAGAAGATACTTCGCGACAGGTAGATTTCTGAATCTAAACAAGAATTTTTGTACTAGATTTATGTTTTCGAAACCATGTTTTGATAAAGAGATCACCTGAGGTTATTTTCATTCAAATTCTTTTTAGAGTCAATTATTTTCTATTATTTCTTAATTGTCATACGTAAATTTAATATAATAAATTCAATAATATATCAAAAATAAATTTCTTCTTTATTATTTCAATATTTTTGCTTTATAAAATTAATAAGAATTCATAAAATTTACAAAGAGAATTTATTAAAATTTGAAATAAAATGAGCGAATCTAAAATGAGAAAACATTAGTCCGTTAGAAGATATACTAATAATTTTTTTTAGCTCAGGATTTTCAGGTTTAACCCTTTCCGTGTTCTTTGCCAGGATCTCACTCACGTGCCCAGGTGTTACTTGGGTGAGAGAGAGGCGAAGGGCATGATGATTTTAGTTCATAAGCTAATAAAAATTTTTTAGCGATTGACGATGCGTTAGTGTATCGTGCACGACGTATTTTCCGCATTTTGTGTGTGTGTGGTTAGGCTGTGGAATTGCGTCGTTTAATATGTTATTCTATATAACTCGAAATATTTAACATATTTATGATTAATCTCGTTACAATAACTTGTCATCAACAATATTAGATTTCTTTACTTTCAAATATAACAAATTTGATGATCGTAAAAGGCATATTCTTTTGTTAACAAATATTAATAATTAAAATTGAAATATACGCATATTTTCATGACATTTCACGCAATGATCGCTAGTCATCGTCAATCGATTTCAGGAAAATGGTACGTAAAGTTAGAGTGTGCAAGTTGTATGCCAAGCTCGGGTGTCGGAGGCGTCCCGGGACGTTTTCCCTAGTGTAGGATTTTGCGCCCGAGTATTATGCGTGAGAATCGTTGAATGAGTGTGTTGGTGTGCCTGTTTTGCTATTTTTTAAATATAGGGATAGGTAGGATAGGTAGTATACTTTCTGGTGTGTATGTTAATTGTAAGTAGGTAGGGCCGGGCAGGTTGTCACAGTCTCTGATCGGGTAGGCGCGCTTTTCGCGTGACAATCTGTTTCAGGGAATAAAATTTGAAGAATCGAGAGTGAAGCCGGTTGAAACGAGTGGAGCATGCCACTCGTTTTTGGCTTTGCTCATCGATTTTTCGAATTTCCGCGGTCGTGGTCGCGAAATATTTCGAAACGAACGTTGAGCTCGAGATTCTGCACGCGTACGATGGACGATCATTACGATCGTTAATCGTTCATGTGCACTTAGTTTCCGCGATTTAGACTTTTTTTTTTCTTTTTTTTTTCTTTGACTTACGATTAGCGAATCTCGAGCCTAGATTTAAGTTTCAGCGGGCATTGCGCCCGAAGGAGGAAGACCGAAGAGGCCCGACAAACTGTCACGAAGAGGGCTGCAACGAATGGCTTCTCATTTTTGGTTCTTGTTTCTGAGTCCAAAGAATGGGAAGTCATTGTTACTATTTTGTCACTGTGCTCGTTTTAGTAATATGTAGTAATTGTTGTTGTATCGTCTGGCCGTTTGCATGCCGGCCCATCATTAAGATCCAGTCATCATGGGCATCGCGTTTTTTTATTAGTGTTGCGATTGATTAATAACGGGTTGAATTAGACTCCTTTATTACATATGTTGCGTTAAAATGAGAATCGCGTTTGCATTAGTGTTGCGTTAAAATGAGAATCGCGTTTGCATTAGTGTTGCGTTAAGATGAGAATCGCGTTTGCATTAGTGTTGCGTCAAAATGAGAATCGCGTTTGCATTAGTAAATTATAAGATATCGCGATTTTGTTATAAATTGTTTTTATGTATAAAATATAATTTATATCTTTGTGATCCTTCATTTCTAATCAGTAATAGCTTTTTAATAAATAAAATTAACGATTTCGATTGAGTTTGTTTTAAAATATAGCGTTGCGTTGATAAATAATCGCGTTTGTTCAAGTAGTGTTGCGAATATTGAATGCCCAAATTTCTTTCACTGGAATTGTGAAAGAACTCAACGTTCCTGTTCCTGAATCACCTTAAGTGGCTAAATAAGCTACAAGGGTGATTGTACAATGGCAGTCATTAAGGAAATCATTGGATTTTTCGAATCATTCTTTATTAGTGTTGCGTTGTTTAAATTTGAGTGCGTAGAGTAACGTTGCGTAAATAATTGATTGTTTCCGGGAATTTTCCATGTCTTTTTTTATATATATTTTTTTTAATAAATATAAATTATTTAATATTGCAAGTATAAGAAAGCACTCATCGCGTTGATTTAAAAAATTTTTATTTTATAAAAAAATAGATTATTTTATTAGTGTTGCGATACAAAATGAATATTCCACTCTCGGTTTGTTGTTCGATTCATATCGAGTGGAAGATATTTTTATTTTAGTAGTCCTTCTGGCTACTACATTCTTTTCTTTTTCAGCATCCCTTATCACATTATATTTTCTGCGTTTGCTGCAGAAAATATTGCTAATATTTGCAATATTTGTTTTTCTCTTTGATGAAGACTTAATCATTAAAATATGAATTAAAATTATTTTTATGAAATTTCTTGAATAATGGTGAATGTTCATTATATTTATCATTTTTCATACCATTATTTTATTTTTAATTTTTAAGAAATTACAATATTTTGAAATATTTTTTATACTTATTCTAATGCTTTATTTGATTTTGTTTTAGATATATCAATTCTATTTCAAGAAAATTTTGTATCATCGATTAATAAATATTTATATGTTACTAATTATTTAGAATTTTATTTGTTTCAGGACTTACTATCAATCAATCATCACTCATCATATTTTATATTATGTTTCTCTTTCTTTTTTCCGTTATGTTTATTTTTAAGTAGAAGGGGCCCCTAAACAAATCTTTTGGATAGATTTTTATACTGATAGGTAGTTTTCTTCCTTCCTTTAGAATAGAGAGAAATTCATTCTGTTTATAGGGATGGTGTGATAAGGTGTGATTCTGTAATAAATTGGAAAAGTATAAGTGTATTTTATTAGATTCTGTGGTTAGGTAGAGATGGCATGGTGATAGGGTGTGAGTCTGTAATGAATTGGAAAGGTATAATTGTATTTTGTAAAATTAGATTCTACGTAGGTAGGGATGGTATGATGATAGGGTGGTGAGTCTGTAATGAATTGGAAAGGTATAATTGTATTTTGTAAAATTGATTTTATGTAGGTAATAATCTTGTGAATTTGTAATGTTTGGAAATGATGTGTTTTTTATAAAATTTTGTTCTGATCTTTTATAGTTCTATTTGTTTGAGAGATCAGAGTGTGAAATCAACAATGAATGTTTATATTTCATATTATCATTAATCTTAATTGTGTTGAGATTTTTATATAGATAATCTCCCTAAATCTTCAAGTTATAGAGATACTACTTTTGGGCTTGCGAATAAAGTAGTTGAAATAATGATTTAACTAATATATAGGTAGGAACTGAGAAGTATAAGAGGATTAGATGAAGCTTGATCTTGACAAATTTTAAAAAGTAGTAAGTAGATTGCTTGTAGAATTGCTTGTAGAATTGCTTGTAAAATTGCTTGTAGAATTGCTTGTAGAATTGCTTACAGAGTTGCTACTGTAGAAAGTAGAATATATTTGTAAATGCATGCTTAATTATAATGCTTGGGGATGGTGATTGATATTAAAACTGGTGATGGTTAATAAAATAAGTACAATTCTCTGTGAAATCTGTGAAATGCATTTTATTTTTTTTTTTTTTGTTTTTCAACTTCGTTTATAAATATATTAATATTTTATATATTTATACTCATATAATAGTATAAAATATTGATGTATGTACGAAGTAATGTATTTGTGTTTCATGTAGAGTTGTATATGATTAAGGTTTAATTCATTTTTTACTTTCAGATTTAGCTTTTCGGTTTTCCTTGAGATTCCTTTTGCTGTTTGTTTTGTACAACGATCAAGGATTGAACGTTTTGCAATTTTACATCAAAAGGAATATTTATCATTGATTTTAAATAAATTTTTGCATAATGGAGGGTGGATGGGACCGTGCGGATAGGGTGGGTCTCCAATTCGCAGCAACCTCCAAGTTGGTGAGACCTGGAAATCATTATTATTTACTACATAATTTATTTTTGTATCTTTGATACAAGTATAAATTTTATAGTAAATAATATGAGCTAATTGGCTGCGTTCGCGATTTCAATTTTCAATATTTTAAGTATTTGTATATTTTAACAAATTTTTTTTTTTAAATTTTGATTTTCCCATTACAGATTTTTCCTATTATAGATAGTGGGATCTTTCGTGATATTTATCTATTTTATATAATTCTCGGTTATATTATTTATGTTATCGATTAATCTGATTACAGAAATTATGATTTTATTAATTGTACATCTAACTACTCGCGATTTGTGAAATTTGCGTTATCTAATATTGATATTTATTACAACAGAGTTTCAAGTGAAAGTTGATGAACTCTAAAATCATTCGTTCGAAAGGTCAGTCTCAATAAAAAGTATTATATATATTTATATTATTTCTTGATATATTCATTGTGACAATCCAAAAAATGTTAAGGGAAGAGACCATTGAAAGAATCATACATTTATATATTTCATTTTATCCATCAATTATAAAGATTCTTAAGATTTATTATAACGAGTATTCCATATATTATCTTCTTCAAAATGATTTAGTAAAAGTTAATAAATAAATCTTCACTTTATTATAAATATTAATTTTTTTTTATTCTTCGCGATATTTGCGCGTACATAAATTTTCCCATAAGTGCATGAAAGCATCGCCTGCGTACGAATTCGTTTATTATTCAAAGGGGAGTTATTCGTGAACGTGAATAACGAAACATTCGTTACTCATAATCGTTATTTCTTAGAAAAAGATCGAGAAATAAAGAGGAACGGTCAATTAACATTTCTCGTTCATCGGATTTTCACTTTCCCGGGAGCATATTGGCGGAAACGAGTGGCTAAAGCTTAAAGCTATGGGGTTGAACGAGATGCTTTCGTTTTCCATCTGCCAGCTCTTCTTAATAGCGACCAGCCATAATAGTATCGTAAATGGTGGATACGTGTAAACGAAGGTTCAGTTTTGCGATGTTCGCGATCGGGATTTTCGCTGATCCCCTAATTCTTCGTTCGATTACACAGTTTGCTGCATCAAAAGACATCGAATCGAAATTAAAAGCGTAACATGAGGATTAACGCCCTGCTCAATTCGTTATTATTCGAGTCGTTTTTCGAAGAACGTCTTTAGAAAAGCAGCGAGAGATAAAGGAAAGATTTCAATGTTACAGCAAGAGTCAAAAATGAGCATTTAACAGAAATGTTAATATTATAATTTAAATATATATCGTATTACGTGTATTTATGTTTATGCATATATTAGAAAATAATCGAAGAAATATAAATCATATATATACAAATTATTAAAAAAATATTAAAATTAACGCATTATATTTAAGATAATATATGTATAATACGAATATTTTAACTTTTATATTCACTTTTGATTCTCGCTTACGTAGTGGATCGAGATCGATAAATTTTCTTATCAATTCTTTCCTTTCTTTTAATAAATGTGATTTTGAACAACGCTCATGTCTTATAAAAAGAAATACATAAAGGAATTATCTATAAAAATAATCATCAATATACAAATTTCAAATAATTTTATGAATCGAATCTTACAATATTCTAATACTTAAATAATTACCTAACTCGTCCGATATCTTCTTTCGCGTTTGAAAAAACATCTCGAACAAAAAAATCGAGCAATTGTCGCAAAGATTCATCGCCAAAAAAAAAAAAAGAAAAGCCGCCAAACAGACGCGTCAGCGTCTTAAGCGTGTAGCAAGCATAAGCCGACACTTTATTACATTAATTCAATTTAAACTTCCGGAAAGTGCGTAGACAGAGCGTTGCAGGAACTTTATACTACCCCGTCGTATAAAGTTCTGGGGAAAGCTTTTATCGCGGAAAGGGATTCCGTGAGCCACGAGAAGAAGGGAGGAGAAATGTTTCTTTTCACGTATATACGTACGTTAGTGGAACGGCAAGTTTTTAATTTTTACACCGACGACGCCTCTATCGCCGTCACCTCTCCCCTCTCTGTCCGTTTATGAACTTCCGTCCCGAACTCTGCCGAGTGACTTTTTGTGTCACAAGCTTCCACGAGCCCGGCGGGCCTGCAATATTAACAAATTTTCCGCGGAAATTCGTCCCCGATGTGCGATTTCTGCGAGATCAGCTGGGGACAGAAGAAACGGGGTGGGTGGTGGGAGGGCGAGGCTTTCGAGGGGAGAGAGGAAGAGAGAGAGAGAGAAAAAGGAGCGTGAAACAGAGGCATTCAGGAAAAGTTGGGCGTCGATACCGGGCCAAGCATCCCGAGGCGGGTTGAAACTTTTAACGCGTCTCTCGAACTCGGGTGAACGGCGAGGAGGAAAGGCGATGGCCGGGCAGAAATCGAGTTTCCGGGGATATTTCGCTCCGAGTATGTCCATTTCACTCTCTCTCTTCGCTCTCTCCGTCTCTTCTTTTTACGCGCTCCGTCTCGCTAGGAAATCAGTCATATTTCATGACATTTTCTTTGCGACCAAAAAACGTCGTCCCCTTCGAGTCGTCGCCGGTCGAGAGTCTTTTAGCTGTGCCTCCGAAATATCAAATGAAAAGACGTTAAGGAGGGAGGAGGGAAGGATATTTAGATCGCTCGAGTTGATTTTGAACCGACTACTGAAAATTTAGTGAAAATTAACGAGATATATATCGCGTATAATTTTTCGAAAGCGTGAAATATTTTTTTTTTTTTTTTTGAGGATTAAATCGAGATTTAATGAGGGAAAAGTGACTTCGATATTGGTGGAAAATATAAAAGGATTTGAGATTAATTGTTCAGGGATTATAGCAAATTACGTTCGAGTGGTTAATTGTCTGGATCAAGTTGGAGACGGAAATTTTATTGGTGAGATTCGACTCTTTAGATAATTAATGATGATGATTCAAAATGTATATTTTTTTTGAAGGAAATTTATGGAAAGAAATAGTTGATTGGAGAAATCTATATAACGAATCATTGATATTCGCGCATCTTCGTGCTTTTTATTACTTATGATGTATAAAAATTGTTCTAAAGAAAATTATTAATTGTTACGAGTTACGAATTTACTTCACTGAATAATATGCATCGCATAATAATCAGAAAAGTTATATAATTGTATATAATTATATTTAACATTCTCGAGTTCGTGATTCTTTTATGACATAATATAATAAAAAGATTAATAAATAAAAGAGCGATCTATAACTTTTTAAATTTTTATTAATTATTTTTAATTCGCTAATGTTATTACTTACTAAATTATCGCGGAAAAGAGACGGAAAAGCTCGAGCCTGCTTACGCATTCCGTTCGACCGAAAATCAGCTCTCAAAATTCAATTTGCCACATCAAAAACAACGCCAAAAGGGGGATAAGCGACCGTTCCTATCTCATTACCATAAACGATCCAACGGAACGCCCGCACATACCGAAACAACGTGCATATACACGCGCATATACAGAAACAAATTTTTCCTTATTAATTCGGCAGCTGCTTCAAAATTCAATTTCAAAATTCTATTTCCGCGCCGCCACCTCGTATCGTGCCACTTTTTGAGCCTCGAGTTCCAAAAAATAGTTTCCCGAACTTACTAAATCGGCCACCACGAGCACTGATCTATTCCATCTTAAGAAAGAGAATTTTCCTCGGTCGAAAATTAATCGCGCAGAGATTAAGATGAAGGATTGTAACATCAAGGGGTTGAAATTCGATGATACGAATACGCGAGGAAAGCCCTAACCGGATGATGTCCGCGCCCCAGCCATCATGTAACTGTCGTTGCTGATAGCGGCGTTGTTAACCGTTCCCACAATTTCCAACGTGTTTCACGGTCGAAGCGACGTGCTGTGTTTCTCCATCCCGGGGTTAAGCCATCCTTTGACCGAGGATCCGTTAATAGTTCGACCGTGTATCGTTATGATCCCATCATCCGCCCGCCTCGTGTTTACTAGTCGCCTTGTTGTTAGAACTATAACGATATAATTAAAGTTATTTCGTCATCGTGGATTATTCGAGGATGACGAATGATTTTTCACTTTTCTTCGATGGTAGCATGGAGCAATTTTTAAATGTTTAAAGTATTAGTATGTTTTTTTCAATTGCAAAATGTTTAGAATTCCATCGATTAAGAGGAATTGTTACAAATTGTGAAAAAATTAATTCAATTTATTGGAATGAAACTAAATGAAATTGAATCATTTTGTTATCTAAAAAAGTATAGTTATTTCAACTTTGTTTATTAAATGTTGATCATTTCCATTAATTATAATTCTTAAGTTAGAATTAGGAATTAATCATAAGTCAGATTTTAACAATCTTTCGTATTAGTATCTGCCATTAATTACAATACAGATTTATTAAAAATTCTTCGAGCAGTATTCTCTTAATGATAACAATGTGACAATGTTGCTAGAAACATTGAATTCAAATTAATTTCAAAAATTATGCATCAAATTGTTTCACAAGATACGTTTGTCCATTTTCAGCACACATTTCAGCATACATTTCAGCATTTAAGCTTGAATTATTTTAATGAAATAAATAATTCCATCAAACTACCATTTCAACAATAACGATAACAAAAGAAAAAATATCTTCTACAATCCTTTAATATAATATTTTAATATAAGTTAGAAAAGTGATAAATCATCCATCATCCTCGAATCCATGATGAAATGACGTAATTATATCGTTATAGTTCCAACAATAAGAAGAATAGTTTTTTAATATAAAATATTGAGAGGATAATTTGGAGGATCGAAACTTACTGCTTGCCATTTCGTTGTTTGGGGTGCAGTTGAGCGTGGAATTTATTGATTGGGAAATTATATCGTGATTTATAATGATAGGAAAATTCCATATCTGGGCATGATAACGCTTTAATTAAAACTACTTTACATTTTTATATTTTCAAACTTTTGCATGTAATTAATCTTTTTCGTATTGAAATGTTAAATTTTCCTCCGTATATTTTCAGACCAATTTATCAGAATGAATCTAAGAAAATTTTAAAAAATAAGAATATTAATTACAAATTTTACTTTTTTAATAATATAAAGTATCGAATTTAATATAACATTTATATATAAAATAATAATAATAATGTAAAGAAATTATTTTAGATTTATTACAATATTTGAGCAATAATTTTGAAATACAATATATTTAATTATTAATCATATTGGAAAGATTTATATCAAATATTATTTCAACATCTTTGAATATGTTCGTTTTCGGAATAAATTGGAAAAATTATAAGAAAACACAAGTACTTTTGCATGTTATATGTTAATTTTGTTGTATTTAATATACACGTATTCATAATATTTCAAATTTATTTACATATGCAGTTCAGTTCAGTTCAAAATACGTGTAATTCTATTCTTACATTTTCTTTATTAATCTAATAATTTTGACAAATGATATAGCCACAAGAACTTTAATAAGTCATAAATAATTAATAATCGCATGTTTCAAACGGCAGTTATATGTAACTTTAAGACTCGCAGTATAACTCCAATTAAATTAACGTTTCAATTTCTCAAGCTATCAAAATAACAATTTCGAGCAGGTGTGCTAAAATGTTCAATATCGTAACACATTAATATCTCCGATTATATAACCGCATTTCGAAGAAGAACGATTTATTATGCCTAACTCTTCTAGGACAAAAGTTGATAGAACTTTGGTATAAAATATTCGAATACGTTTAGATATAACTCTTAATTAAAATATTTAAAATAAACACCATACATTTTTCCATTTTTCAGGAGACAAATTTGTATAAATCACATACTAAGATTACTTGTCATTTTTCCAAAAAAAAGTACTTGTGTTTTCATTTACATTTACACATATACATGACATAAATAAAAATTCAGATAACCCAACAACGGTACTACATCTTTTCTATTAAAATTAGATTTGATCCACAATTGGAAATACATTACATCACAGATAGATCATTTACGGGAATTACGTTGCATCACCATAGAGTACGTGAAACGAAAGCGAAAGTCCGTGGCGGAACATATCTCGAGGGTTATGGCTCTTCCATTTCCGGTGAAGGCCGGCGGCTACTGAAACTATAACGATAACTGCGCGATTCTGCAGGCCGAGATGCTTTATTTGACCTCCTTCTCCTTTCCGTTCTTTGTTCTCTCGGCGCATCGATCGGCGATGCGAGGAGGAAATATAGGTATAAATCGGGCACGTAGGCGCGTAGGCGAGCGACGGGCATGGAAATTGCGTTTCCTGCACGGGGATCGGCCAACGGTTTAATTACCAGTCTCGATATATTCCTAGATATCGCGAAATCGGAATGGGATAGAGTCGGGGTGTCGTGTTCGTGCACATTCGGTTACTCGTTATCGTTTGTTATCCGTGATACCAATATTTATTGTAAATAATAAACGTTTATTTCCTCGTCAAGCGAAGGCGCTTTATTATTTATCCTTGTAAACTACAAGTTACGTTTTTATTTATTACTACGCGAAACAGATATTTATTTCTATTTTTTTATTCTGTTATATTTTTAGTCTGTTCAATTTTTGATTTAGATTGTTAGGTGTTAGTTTAAATAGAAGATATATCGTTTTCCATTTTCAAGGAATAATCAAATTTATTTGAATAAAAATTAATGAAATTTATTTAATAAATATTCGGAGATGTAGTATAGATTCTTTTAGTTTAAATTATTTTAGTCTTTTTAGTTATTGTCGCATGTATTTTACTCACAATTGTAGACGCTTTCGTATACATATATAGGAAAGTATTTATTATTTTGAGATGTGGATAGCAAAACATTTAGATATTAGAATATTGTAGATTTAGACGTTAGATATTCTACTTCTGTGTAATAAATCTTTTTATTTCTCTGTAGCTATTAAAATTTAAATTATTTGTCTTAAGATTAATTATCTTAAATCTCAATTTATTTTTGTTTTCACAGATATCCATAAATTATGTCATGAATGAAGTATGTATAAATGATTTTTCTGTAATCAAAAAATAGAATAATGTGTGTATAATATATGGATTTGCTTTAAATACTCTTAAAGCAAAACGTCTGTACGAAAGCATTTCTCCCATCTGACATTTAATGCTGTAACTCATACATGAGATACTAAGGAGAACTGCTTACAGAATTATTAAAATACAAGATTCAACGTCAGATATTTTAAAATTTTCTTCATAAATAGTTGGGTGAAAATTAATTTAACTATTTCTGTTTTTCGAAAGAATTATTTCGACATAAAATTCGAAAATCAAAGGATCAAATAGGATATATTTTCGTATTACGAACTTTTCTTATTATTTTTATAATAGAATAATTTTTTTTTTTCTATTAAACTTTATTCAAATGGAAATCAATCAATATATCTGTAAATGCGTGAATCACATTAACATTCGTCACTTTTACGATCACTTCTACGATAATAATAAACACTTTCCGCAGTGATATTATCAGTTTCACAAATTGTTACGATTAAGATTCGTTCCGTCTGGATACAAGAAACTGTATATAAACATTAACTGTCCAGATAACGTAATTTTCGGTTAATAACAATAGAAGTGATACCCGAGATACTAGTGTTTACAATCGGTTTTATTTTTCATTTGAAAGTGATTTTCACGTGATCGAAATAAAATTGTAAAAAAGAATCGACTGTAAAATGGTAAAAGGACGAAAACAGGGTAGGATCGAATAACAGGAAAAGCAATAATACGTCGCGGTTCGATGTACGTACGTTCGTCAAGAATCAATTATCGTGTGTGCACCGATAAGATGCACGGCTGTGTATCGAGTACCCGTGGAAATTGCGTTTTCATACAGACCGATCGACCGATGGTTTAATTATCGGGCCAGCTATTTCCCTCGGTACCAACACCGGTTAGTAGACGATATGAAATGGGTTGAGAGGACGCTGTAACGTGGCAATGAGAGACCCGTTTCCTTGCAAATTTAATATCCGCTCGTGAATATTTATCACGGGATACATAAAAATTCACTTTAACAAAGATTCTTCAAAGTTTCAAAGATGGGCCTGGGAACGGTCCTGGATTCGTTTCGATGCTGAATCCTTGGTCGTTAGTCCTCTTCGCGTATCAAGTGATTCGTTGTATGTTGTTTTATATCGAGATATTGTTTTTTTTTTATGGAGACTTTGTAATTTCTTTATACCATCGATACAATAGGCAAATTGATAGCATTGGAAATGTATCGAATCCTTGTATGGTTATGCGCACGTAGAATAAAGGAAATTCAAATATTAGTTCGCGAACTGCGAAATATTGGTTTACTCTATAAATCCTTTTAAAACTATCTACACTCCAATATAAATGGATGACGATATTCTTTGCAAGCATAAAAAAAAGGGAGGTAGTATATGGATAAAATATTTGAGAATATTTTTCTCAAGTAGACATTGCGTTGAAACTGATTACTGACTCTCAATATTTACAGGAAGTAATAACTTTCGAAACTCTAAAAGAATTTTATTTTTTATTAATCGTATATTTAGAAACGTAATATAAATTATTTTATTCCGTAATTGAATGCGTACAAAATGCTCCTTC
Source organism: Apis cerana (assembly GCF_029169275.1). Lineage (NCBI taxonomy): Eukaryota > Metazoa > Arthropoda > Insecta > Hymenoptera > Apidae > Apis > Apis cerana. Next base: position 4,120,626 of record NC_083857.1, read on the forward strand.
TTAAAATTTCTCTAAATCGCGAATTTGACCAAAAAATTATTAAAATCAAATCAATCTTTCTCACATAACACATTAACATATCATTAACATGGTCATCCAATTTTCAATCGTAATATGACAAATATTCCAATTTATTTAAACACATTTACGTTTCTTATATTAACATTTCATCGTAACGAAAACATCGATGGTATAACGTTTTAATTTAAAACAACGCGGTACAATCCCTTCAGAGGGGATTTTTCCTTCGCGAAGGGCTTCCATTCCAGGAGAGAATGCAACAACGAACTTTGATTATACGCGCAACGTCGATTCCTTCTATGACGATGTTCGAGTCATAGTAACAATGGTAAGCAACGACAATCTGAGCTTGAAGCGGCTTGTTAACGATGAACGTACGCCGCTTGTTCCTCTCACGCTTGCCTGGTGTTCCTGTCACGAGAATCTGGCACGGAGGAGGCCACCAATTAGCTACGTAAATCTTCACGCTTTCGGATATCCGGGAATCGCGCGTTAAAGCTGTTGCAATTAGCGGTGCCAATTAAAAACGGAAATGCCACCCTCCGGCGCGATCGGCGATGCGTTGCACGCATTAAAATCCGGAGGAACGGGACGGCAACGGAAATATTCCGCGTTGAAAGGTTGCGCGATGAAAACTTGGGTCAATTGTCAGTTGGCGGGCGGACATATATGGTGGTTCGGTTGAAACGATCCGTGTCCCGGCTCGTTGCAATTATCGCAATTATCGTGGCAATTTGGTTACATCGCGAGAGGAGAGGGATTTTTCGTGTTTATCCGAGGTAATTTTCAGATTTCACATAATTTGAGTGTATATTATGCATGTTATCGATATATATGTATTACGTGTTTTTGGTGTTTGTTGAATTTGGTAATAAATGTAATATCCGGTTCAATTTAATTTCATATATATTGTATAAATATTTGAAAAATAGTAAATCGTAAAGTTTATAACGGTTACATAAGCGTGCAAGTTGCGTTTGTGTATGGAAAGAAAAGCTATCGAATTTATTTCAAGTGATTGATGATTTCAAGAAATGTATCTTTATTTTTTTCTTTTTAATTTATTTTATAAATTTTTATATTATAATATGAAAATTTAAATTAATAAGAAAAAAATAAAAGAAAAAAATAATTTAATAACATAGAAACGTCGAGGATACGTCATACTAAATTTATATTTTATTTAAATGATTGAATAATTGAATAGAATAGATCCAAAATGAATATAGATAGCTTTGTAGCAACTGATATATTGTAGGGGGGAAGATATATGGTACAATTGTACAGGCAGAGTTGCTTTGAATTGCTATATCGATTAAAATTTATTTGTTTGCCAGAGGAAACTAAATTTTCATTTCACCGTGTTTTTAATTTGCTTGGAAAAAACACATATGTTAATTTCACAGTTTGATAAATCAACGTTATTTTATTTTAAAAAGCTTTTCAGGTATGAGATATGTAAACCGTTTTACATTGAATTTTTTATCTTTTTTTTTTCAAACGTATCGAAAGCATTAAATACACAAACAGAATCGATATCAAATTATAGCAAACTATCACCAACATGGAAAATAACATCATTGGCGAGGTAAAAGAAATATTCAATTCACGTTCATGATACATGTAAATAGAATATCGACAAACCAACTGGATTCTAAAAGCGTGGTAATATAATAAAGCGAATTATTTGTCAAATTAAATTCTTACTTTTATTTTTTATAACTTATAAATAATACAAATATTTAAATAAATTTACGAGAAACTTAATATTTTTAGTTAAAAATTCAATAATTTAAAAAAGAGAGATTTAATATCTACGTAAAGATCAACAATCTACTGATTAATTGCATCCAAATATATTAAATTTTTTATTATTTTATAATATTTTTATATAAATACTAAAATCTGATACTATAGAAATAAAATATTAAACAAAGAAAGAATTTATTAGAAAATAAGAATGTATGCAACCATTTTCAACATTCATTTTCATCATTGTAGAAACTAAAAAATTTTAAATAATATCTCACTGCCGGAATCGATGTTAAATTTCTCTTCGCCATCAAAGGAAATCCAACTTTCCCTGGCAAACGATAAAGACGATAGATTCGATTTAATCACGAGGATACGATCTTCATGCATCGTAAAATCTATTCCTCTACTAAAGGAGGATCTCGAAAGCGGCGAATAAGTAGAAGTCGTGTCGCAATAACCTCTCCTATAGACCTTTTAATCTGTTTCTCAAACGATTTGTTTTTACGATTTTTACGGAGTAAGAATGTGTGAATAAAGAAAAGTACGTATGAACGTGACTCATCATGGTCACTTAAATTAAACGTCGATTGAAATTAATGGATATGTTATTTTCTAATTTCAAACGTAAATCAACGAAGATCTGATTTCAAGAATATAAAATTCTACTATCGTTTCATATTAAATGATGAACGTGTTTCATCCAAACGAATTGCTTCGTCGTTAATTAAAAATTTTATAATCTCGATAATTTTATTATTTCGATGAGAAAAAGCTATGTAATATGTTCGCTATCCTTTTCGTAGATTGGCTGTGAACGTTATGCAGGTTAATAGGATTATGCGCTAACTGCGCTGATCTGACAAATACTAGGTCGATAACGAATAGCTTTCATTAATAAGGGAGTATGATCGTGAAATACATAGATTTAAATGCTTTGCTGGATGTTCGATTTTGCTGCAATGATAAATGCAGTATGAAATAATTTTATGCTCGAATATATAATAATCGGCGAATTAATTATAGAAAAATCAATATTTTAATAATAGAATATTGTGCAAGAATCGTACGATTTAAATATATAAATATAAATTTTACTTTCTTTTTTGTAAGTATTTTTTGATGTATATTATCGATATAATTTTCTTCTTATTCACTACGAAAGAGAATTATTTGCAATAATATTGTTGCATTCGTAAGATTTTTATTCGATATTTTTTTAATATTACAATTTAATAATATATTTATATATTTTAATCTATTTTTATTCAGGTTTCAATCCATCGAAATTATTTGAATAACTTGGAATCGTTTGATTGGAAAGGTGATTAAGACTTGTGTTTATCAATTATTGCAGTTCAATAAGTACTTCGAAAGATTTTACGAATTCAATGAGATGAGCTAACTTTAACTTGTTCGAAATTTAAAATGGCCGAGAAGAATTTACAGCTTAGGATAGTCATAATCTCGAATATTAATATTAAATTCTAAAATTTTTCCACGCGAACGCGCGTAATTTTTGCTTCGTCACGTTCACCAATTCTTATAATAACAATCATAATTTTTGCAACAATTATGAAAGATAACTTTGCCTAATAAATTATAATTTTATTTCTAAAATATTTGATTGATAGCATTATATTTACATATGCACATAGCATAATTTATTCGCTATTCAAAAGAACATTTATTTAAATCCTCTCGAATATGTTTAACATTTCGTAGAATTATTGTACTATATCTTGTATCATTACCAACATAATAAATACCCCACAAATTGATGAACGATAGTAGAATAATCGACACTCTCAAAATTTATCTTTGAGTTAATTAATGATCGGCAAATGTTACCATAATTCAGAGGCATATAGCGATAAATTAAACGTTTCCATTCATTATCGTTCAAAGTGTTCTAACGAGGAGGGTAAAATTTTCGGTATCGTGTACCCAATTTTACGATCGGGAACTATATATAGTATCATACACAAGGTAATTAACGAGAGGGACGTAATTTTCCCTCGAAATTGATTTCTCCGCGGAACGTGGTTAATCGTTTTTTAGAATATGACGAGGAAGAGATGGAAAGAGGGGGGCGCGATTTACCGCGAAATCCTACATTCAAATTACGAATACACGCATACCAGTCGAACTTCAATTTCATCTATAGTCACAAACGAACAGTACCGTCTGCAAGAGGAGGCAGGGATCGAGATCAACAGTGTATTCGTGTGTATTACACGCGCGCTTGTATGCGGTCAGGTGTATCCTGTTGTAGCTCGACTTGCAGCCTGATTGCGTTGCATTATCTCGCGTTTATCGCGTATTTTCACCGTTAAAATATCGTAATGCTGTTTTCGGTCGCGTGTCACGAAAACACCGGTGTAAGATTCACCCGGATTCGATTATACACGCTCCTATTGTTGGATTTCGTGAAATTGGTATTAGCGTGCGTTTGCGAGCTTCTTCGGGTTAATTTTGTTTAAAATTTAAGTGAACGAGAAGATTTTTCTTGCGGAGAAACTAATTTATATATTTCGATAGAAAATTTGACGATGATGTAAACGATGTTGAATTATCAATTGTTAAAGTATTGTCGTTAAACAGATTGTAAGTTTTTATGAATCGAATAGAGATTAACACAATAACAATCCAATTCAGGGATTCCTGTAAAACCATAGTCACTTCTAATTCCCTTGTTTTTGTGCTCACGTTTTCCACCCACATCGTTGTTACTTTCAGAATTTATTCGTTCCTCTTATTGTAGGTGAAGATAGTTGTTCAATTCTTTATTTTTAAATTACAAAATTTCCAAAATAGATAAATCTTATTCTTATTGAGGGAAAGATAGATTTCTTTTAGTTTATATAGAACATTATTTGCATTAATACAACATGATAAAAATATTTCATTTTTCAAGATGTAATTGATGTTTTTATCTTAAAGAAAAGATTTAAAAATTACATAATGACGATAATTGAATATCTTCGCAATATGATATAACGATATAACTCTCCCATTATAAAATTGTGTTCAAATTTGATCTTATTTTCTTAAAATAGAATATAGTATAAATTAGAATATAAAATAGAATATAGTATAAATTAGCTTTATACTTTAGAGACCTATTCCTTGTACACGAAGTTTCGTAATATCTTTTCGTTAGAACAATATACTTTGATAAAACACATAAATTGCCAAATTGCCTAATTTGCAATTTTATAATATCATCGAATTCAAAAGAATCATCTAACCTATTACCTCTAACTTTATGCAACCCCCCTTTTACTGCCTAATTTATGTTGTTCTCGTTAACTTTGTCTAACATACGACGCTTGTCGGCTACCTGTTTTAACCTTTTTACTACAGAGGGTCACTAAGGTGTGATCCTTTGTAAATTTATAGCTACTTAAAGGGAGGATGACGATCCCGGGGGAGCGCGATAAGAAGCCGATCTTCCGGCTAATTAACTGCATTTTAGGAAGATGGTGGCAGCTTCGCTAGAATTGCAAAAACTACGTAGCAACCGTGGTAATCTTCTACTCGTGGCTCTCCATTAGCAGCGCAACGAAAACTTTTAGCCTTCAAAGAAATCTTGGCCAGGGAATTTAGAGGGTTATTGGCACGTGAATAAGTCAGCTTTGCTTGTTCCTTAACTTGAGATGTTGGTGCAAATAGGGGATTTAAATGATTGAATAGTTAGAGGCAGGTAGAAGATATAGAGGGAGTTATATAGGAGAAAATCTGCTCATAGATGGTGGAGGATTCATTTTAAGCTACAGTAGAGTCTGGATAGGTGCAATATAGTATATAAACACGTTACGAATAAATGAATATATGAATAATGAACGAGTGTGGTTAAAGCAAAGAATCTTGTTTATTATTTTCCTCCTTGAATTCTTAATTATTATTTGCTTGTGTGTTAAAAACTTGTACAAGTCTCTAGGTATTCTCGATTCTAGAAATAAATACAAAAGTATAAACAAAAATCGATGGTTAAATTATCTACATATGACACGTTACATATATCGATCATAATATTCTTATTCTTAATTCCCGCTAATAACTGGAATATCATTTCGAATTTATGCTCTAATCTGATCGGACAGTTCAACCCTTTTCTCACGCGATGAAACATCAGATTTCTCCCCCACGGTTCATTTTTCATTGTAGACGCTTGCTTCACGCCAACATCGTGAAAAGCGTCGTGTCATCGTCTACTTGATTCCCGCGAAAGCGGCGGTCGATGACGTCGCCGTATCGAGCTTTCGAACTTTTGCTAAAACGCAGCTTTCACCTATCGCTCTCCTTCGACATTACGATGAAACGCGTATTAACGATATCGAATCCGTGTTCGAATTACGATAGAACGATGATTAACCATAAGAGGGACACATTTGGACTATGTCTTCGTGTATTGGGAATAAAGCGGTAAAAATATTCCATGGAAATTAAATTTTTCTAAGAAATATATAATATTTGAAACTTTTTTAATTTATTAAGATATATAGATATAAGATATACCGAAAATCGATCGTTTAACAATATTAGCGATACGAAAATGATTTTATCGAAAATAATTAATCTCGTTTCTTTACAAACATTTTTCTACGGTAGATAATTTTTCATTTCTCTTGAAATGCGAACAGTTTCTTCTTAAATTATTTTAAACGCTTCCCCGACAATATTCCGGCAAAGTTTGAGCAAAGTTCGCCCATCAAATAGATAAGCAAGAAATTGTAGGCTTTACAAGGTTTGCGTTGCGTCGAGACGGACAGAACGTTTCATCGTCGGACATTCTCGGATGTGTAATTTCCGGAGCTATTTTAATTCAGTTTATTGACCGTCCTGGCCCTTTGCATCCGTCCTCGCCTTCCAACTTCCGTATTACAGGGTAATCTGCATCGACCGAAAATAATTTCCTTATCTTTCGCACGAACGAAGTTGAACGTCTTTGAGAGTTTGCGTACCGAGATGAGCTTTTAATAGGAATGGAAAGATGATTTTCTTACGAGACACGGAAAAACAAAGAGAGTGAGAGAGAAAGAAAGTGCGCTAACGCAGACAAGTCGTACATTATTATACGCGAATTAACTTCTTCCTTTATTATATTCTTTTTCTTAAATTAATAGCATTATTAATTTCGTTTGAGAGTAATAGAATATATTTCTTTGCCTTTTCTTACATGTTATCAAGTTAAACAATATTAGACATATATGCAATTACGTACACAGTACAATTACATAATATCAGCATATTTATTTCAATATATACTATAGTACTTTTAAAATTCCAATTATTCAAATGAATTCCAAAACATCCCTACGTGTCGATAAAACCTCGCATTTTCTTTCTTTCGATTACAATCTCATCCCTTTCTCGCAAAATACCTCTCATTATCTTAAAACAAGAAAATAAACAAGAAAATAAGAAAAATCTCTCTTCCTTCAATAGATCAACGTCATACGATCCACCCTCCCCTCGCGTATAACTCTTAATTTTTCCTCTATGAAAAGGAAACAGAGAGGCGACAGAGAGACCAGAGGAGGAGGATATTCTATCGCAATACGTCGTGCGCCCGCGAAAGAATCTCTTTCCCCCTCCCCCTCCCCTTTCGGATACGCGGCCGGAATATAAATCTCGATTTCGTGGGGGCGTCGAGTCCGAGGGCTTAGCGCACTCAATGCCTCTGATAAATCCGCAGTGTAATCGAGTCTTCGCGTCGAACATCCCGGATTAGCCACTCGTCCGGTATCTACATTGTTCCGTCTCCGCGCCACGTGAAATCCGCAGGAATTTTTGGGCCCCCTCCCTCCTCCTCCTCTTCTTCGTCCAGAATAGAGGGAAGGTCAATATTGTCGGAAGAAAATTGGCCCACGTTGGTTGGGAGGAGAGGGGTGGAGAGGAGGAGGGAGCCTCTTTCTCGCCACGAGCACGTATTCCACCGCCGGCTTTTGACAACACCACCTTCACCGGGGAAACCCGTGCGTTTCTATGAATCGCGGTGTTGAACCCGATTGAAAATAAATCAGTCCTCGGACTTCAGTCGGTCTTCGACGACTTTCGAAAGGGAAGGAGGAGGGGGGGTTACATCGAATCCCTCTTTCGAACGCAATGATCTCCATCGTGTACTGGCCGTGTGTCCATTAGAAACTTTTGCGAGACGGTATATATTGCGAGATATTTATCTCCTCGCCTGGATTTGTTGGCCGAGAGTGGAAAGTTGTTTTTGAAGCTGTGAGAATTCGTATCGATTCGTATTGTGGTGGAAAAAAAAAAAAAAAGAAAAAAAGAAAGAGAAAAGATATATAATAGTAGGTGCAGTAGAATAGTAGAAATAATGACGTTAGTAGATGAAGTTATTTTTAAAGTTGCGAGAGAATTGATATCGATTGTATTCTATTGGTTGCAAAGAAAGAAATAATAGTGGGTGTATAGTAGAAGTAATAAGGTTAGTATATCATTGTAAAGGGAAGTTATTTTTGGAGCATGAGAATTGGTATCAATTGCATTGTAATGATTGAAAAGAAAGAAATAATGTACAATACTTGTGGAATAGGAAGTTAGTTTTGAGAGCGACAATTGTTTCGTATTGTACATAGTATCATAAAATATCTTAAAAAATAATTACTTTATTAAAGAAAGGATATAACGTGAGAGAATAATATTGATATTATTTGCATTATCTTGATTGATGCAATTTGGAATAATATTAATAGCGATATTAAATTATTGTAAATGATATTGAAGAATATTATGGATAAAATTCAATTAGACAATAGATATCGCAAAGATGTATTGTAGTGTAACGAAATGACTTTATTTTATCTTGACGGTTATTACGTTATTATAGTCAGAAAAATTTTATTGTAAGAAAAAGAAAAAAGAAAAAAAGTAATGGGAATACACGAATAATGGCAGATATTATTGGCAATATTAATAGATACAGTTGATAAAAATCAGTTAGTTAATATGCATCACATAACTGTATTTTATAGAATAATTTTGTAATTACCTTCATATAATTATTTAATGTTCGATACTAAATTATAACTTGAAATTTTAATAGTGATTCTGGGTAAATCATACATAGCAAAATTATTTCGTATTAAATATTTAACGATATTATAATATCTGCTTAATATTGATAGTAATACTCGCAGCATTTAATATTAACATTGTACGAGGTAAAATGATAATATTAAATCTTATAATTTATAACTGTGTTGTGTTCTGTGATTTATTTCTTATGCATGCCTATGTCGTCCTATAACTTTCTATAATATATTCAGCTCAACTGTTTCCCATAAATAAAATGTCAAGCAAGTACAAAATTTGGAACAACAAATTCAATATTACATTAATAATGAATTCATAAATCAGTTTAATAATGATTAAAAATATTTTACAGGGCAGTCATTAATCAAAAACCAATAAATACATACGTGCAGGCATCAGATTCATTTTTAAAAAAAAAAATTAAATAATTCCAATATCAATTTGGATAATGTCCAAAATTTTTTCTTTTCCAGATTTATATTTCATTATCTTTTATGTACGATTGCAACGCATAAATTTTTCTCTAAATATTTAAAAAATAAAACAAAGTATTATAAAAAAAAATCATTTTTAAGAATAACCAATTTTATTCAACGAAACATATTATCATTAAACGATTCTCATCGCATTTCAATTATTCTTAATTTTTGATTGCACACTGAATATTTAAGGTAATATTTGTTTTAGATTTTTTTTCGGCAAAAATTGCCAATCAATTAACCAAAGATTCTTAATTTCTCCGAGCCGAAAATACGAAAATTTTTACCTTTTTATCTTTCGCCAGCACACTTAGCGCCTTCATTCTTCAGAAATTAATTGGAACGTCATCGAGAATCGGTTCACGGGCGCTCGGTCGAGGGTTAATTAATTTAACGTTAATTTAACGTTTAGTTTAATCTGGCAATTTACGTGTGTTCGCGCGACACGAAATCTAATTTAATATTAACAACACTTTGCGAGGCGCGCATTTAATTGCCTCGGAAATGCGCGCCGCTGTTAACGTATAATCGAAGCGATTGCCGAACCTTCGACCGATCCACGTATTGTTGGATTTTACCTGTAATTACGGTCCCCATAGCTCCAGGCATCAACGGACAACATTAACAAAGCCGTGTTAGTTTATTAACGTACCAGTTCTACAGTGAACTGTCCGGATAGTACACCCTTCAATCTTTTGTTTCACTTATTGACATGTATTCCTGCGAATCCTTCAAATTCCATGGATTTTCAAGCGAATTTAATTCTCTCGATCGAAGCTGAATTTTTATCCCAGCTTATTTCCTTGAACGACAATCTGTTTGAAATATAATAATAAGATAATTTTACTGGATATTATTAGTTATGAATAATTAAAAATTATTTAATATATAGTTAATAGTTTATAGATATTAATTATACATAAAAAAATTAAAAATTGAATAAAAATTAGTTAGAAATATGCTAAAGTTTTTTTCAATCTTGTAGGTAAATACAAAATCTTAACGTGGAACAGTTTCTTTCAATCTTCTAATTTAAAAATCATATTAATCTAATTCGTATATCAATTCAGTATACAATATTACGTATTTGTGGATCATTACTGTCATTGTTATTACCAATACACAATAGAATTGTTACTTTCTCTTTTATTCTTCTCTTTTTTATATCAACTCATTGTCAAACTTTCTCTATCACACGATGATGCCTCTTTTATATTTTCGTAGAGTCAAATTTTCGCGTCCATTAAACCCTTCAATTTCCCAGCACCGCCTGCCATATTTTCCTTTTCTTCCGTTTGTCCGAGAACCGCGACTCCGCTCCTGTGTCCGCTCGTTTTTTAATAAAAATCTTCATTCACATATCGCGCTTCCTCCATTTTATTGTTCACCGGAACTTGCCGTTGCACCACCGTGCAATTAAACCATCGTCGCTGCTCGACGTCATCTGAAAGTTTTTTGATTGAAAAAAAGAAAAGTTTGAAATCGCGCTTTGTCCCATTCTCCCCTTGCCTACCTTCCCTCAACCTTCCTCCCCTCCGCTCCGAGATTTTATCTACCCTTTAATAACATACCCAAATATTTATCCAATTTCAAGGTAAAACGCCATTCGTAATGCTTCCCCTCTTTTTCACTTCTCTTTTTTAATTATCTATTTTATTCCACGTTCGTTTTCCTCCTCCACGTTTTCATTTTTTCATTTTTTTTTCTTTTCCGCCCATTTTTCGAAATGCCCTCCGGTTATCTGTCGGTGGTCGTTGAACATCGCTCAGAAAACGAGAGAAAATTATTCGTGATTTACGACTACGCGTTTGCATAGGGACGTGCACGTGCATACATGCGGGCCCTGTTTCGTGCTTTGGACAGGGGATCACTGATCCCTCGAAAAATGTAGAGAATTTGAGAAATAGTGTTATTGTACGTCGTAAAAGAAATTCTCGTACCGGTTTTGACGTTTCTAATTATAGTAACCACTTATTAGATAAGTGGAACAAAACGATATAAAGTATTTTACTACAACAAGTTTCAAACTGGTTTTCTCATATCTGTTTATCTATCCTTGGACTTTATTCGAACGACTATTCATTTTTGCATTATTATGAACGAAATAGTGTTGAATAAATAGATTATTATTTCCTTTCTTTATTTACATATATATATATATTCTTTCTTATCAAAATTAAATTATATATTAACATAGGAAATATATATAGGGAATATAGATCATATATAGATCATATAAGGGATATGATCATTATCATAATTTCAATCACTGATATATAATATTTTTTGTTCGTTCTGGATAGAAATAAAAACAACTAGAAAAATAACTAGAACTTTCTAAAGTATTCGTATATATGTAAGACTACGTGCGAACCTATATATTTTCAATACCAATTCGAACAAGCTATGACACTGATTTCCAAATTTCAATTCATCGATATTAATACAATATTTGTTCTTCGTGACAGTTATTAAAATAAACTCAGTGATTGATAATATCAATATTTATTTTTTACGCGCGATAATAAAATAATTAATTGTCAACAGTGTTCAACTAATTCTAAAAAATGGGAAATTAATTTTGTATCTTCAAACGTCAAATGTTAAGTTTTTTACGATAAAAATTATATTGCGGATCGATAAAAATTTATTTCACTTTTAAGTAATTATTTCTTTTACATGCATTTGTGACGATAATGAAATTTGAATTCAAATTAAAATAATTTCCAGAGAAGGTATAAATTTCGAAATTCAGTGTTCATTGCAGCGTGCATAACTATTCCGTCAGAACAACTCATTTTATCCCATAATCCGAAATGTTCCATCGTGGCTATCAAAATTATTGCAACATTATAATCGATCCTCTTGGGCTCACATCTGTAATTAATACCAATTTTATCGCAAATTTTATAGCAAGATAATTCGATCGTAATAAAAGTGAGCTTAATACACGCTTAGCAACACTACCCTGAGCGATTTTAAAGATAGATCTATATATTTGCCACCTATCATTCGTGACGTGATACAGTGCAACGATTTATCATTTTATCTCGTATAATTGCTGCATAAAAATTCCTATCAAAATATAATCATGTCACAGTATGGATGAGAAAAACAACATTACGTCGTGATGCGTATAATCTTTGCAATAAAATTTTTTCATAAAAATAATTTTAACAAAAAGATAAACTGAAAAATTGGGAATCCATGAGCTTTTCTCATTCACAATAGTAACATTGCCATGTATTCTCGTTTCTGCACCTATTTTAAAACCATTATCCATATAAAAAAAAAAAGTAAAATGGAAGCGAACAATGAAATATATGCAGCAACAGGCAACGAATTCGAGTCAGCGAATTGCCATGATATAATCGACGCACCAACAATCGTCATTTCGTTAAATCGTGTCGCGTCATTTCTCCAGATTATCGTGTTAAATGTCATAAATCGTATAAAATTTTTTCCTCTCCAGAGCAACGAAACAGAAAAGAGAACAACAAGTGGTCTAGAATTTGCATTTCATTTTACGCGTAAATATTTATCCTCTGCATTGATTAAAGATATCCGTGAACTGCAAGATGACGCTGTTGAAAATAATATCTCGAATCGAATTTTAAAAACGTCCCTCTAACCGGTTTATGACGGAATCTCAATGACGAGCTGTCTGTCGTCTCGTGGCCACGATTGACATCGATGAAAACGTTGAAATACGCTGACGAGTATGCGACAAAAAAAAAAGAACCATTGAGAGAAACGAAATGAACGAATCTAGGCGAGAATTTTTGTCGCTGAAAAAACCGCCATGATAGAACCACTTAATGTTCTCGCTCGCGTCTGTTTTTGATTCTTTTCGTGCGCATTTTCCATTCAATATTATCTATATATATATATATATTGAAATGAGCGAAAGGGACATCCTCGTCGTGTCAGGCATGCGAAAATCCATGAAAAAGCAGCGAGTATAGAGAGATATATTAGAGAAAATCGAGAATATATAACCGAATGCCTGCTCATCGTCTAATTACGACGAGACTTGTCGATCGATGTTCTTGCCGCATTTACATGTTGTTAACAAGCATCAATCAGAGGATGCTAATTAATCTTATGCGATTCGCAATGACACTTAGACATATTAATTTCTGTCGTATAGGACTGTTTAAATATTCATATCGATGTTATTTAAAACGTGTAATAGAATTATCTCGTTTCGTAAAAGAATATAAGTTTGCATTGGATCAATCAGGAGATCGTTATCTTGTAGTATTATAATATTGTATTCACGATTTAAAGTGGGAAAATTTTTGTCAATGAATAAAATTACAAAAATGAAATAAAAAATTGTTTCTGCTTTTGAATATTATATGATATGTATTTTGATTTGGATATTGTGTATTCTATAGATTTTCTACAAATTAGTAGCAATATAAATACGATAATGATTATAGATTTGTATACATATTTAAATTTCTTTATATAGATCGATGCGATTATTCTTTGCTCTTAAATATTATTGCAATAAAAATAGAAAAAAAATATATTTGTTTTATGAAAACTTGTGTAAAGCTTTGAAAGAGATCGAGCTGAAATAACCATTTGGAAATGTTTCGTTGTTTGTTTTTAGTTATTCTTTGTGCTATTTTGCGGATTCGTTTCGAGTTATTGGCATTGTTGAAACCATTGTTAAAAGTTAGTAATGAATAAAAAAAATCAAAAAAAATATTTTTTTTTATACATATTTATATTCGTTGTATATTTTGTGTTTTGTGAATAATTACTTTTTAAATTGAAAATTAAATACGGAAGAAAGCTTTATTTTATTAGAGAGAAACAATTTTTTATGGAATATTATTCATTGACAAAATAAATAAGTATATTTTTCAACGTATATCATTTTGATATTTTTATTGTTATTCATTAATAAAGATATCAAAAATTAAGCTATTTAATGAGGTAAGAAATAAAAAAAAAATAACAAAAATGAACTTGTTCAGATTTCCTATTTATCACATTACTTGTAATATTTTCATGTATAAGAGCACCTCTTAAATCAATTTAATCATTACTTTCTCTCCGAAGAAAATCATTTCACACTTGACATATTTTATTAAAGTTCTGCAAATACTTCTTTCATATATATGGAATAAGAAGTAGTTTTGAAGAACTTTATGGTGAAAAGGACTAAATGCATCTTTCTATAAGGCATTTTTTTTTGTCTATAACAAGTAAAATCTTCATTGGAGAATTAAGAATTCTAATTTCCGTGAAACTTAAATACACGCATTTATAAAAAATTATATTTTTTCATCGCTACATTATTGAATTTCACTTTAGCGATGAATTAAATATATCATCCATTATCCATTTATCTATTAGCATCCATTTATCTTTACTTAAAATGACTACCTGACATTTCCTACCAAATCTTGATCGTATTTAATGAACATTAACGACTCATAAAATGGGTATGTATCGTGCATAATACATAATCTATAATGTACAATCTGAAACAATAGCTGGCACATTATTTGTAAGCGAGTCAACGAAATCATGCAAAATATGATTATAATCTAGAATTTTTAAATATTTCAAAAGAATCAATTACAACTTCGTTGTAAATTCCTTAAAATATTCATGAAAGAAAAATTCAAGATCAAATTTAAAATTGTGTTTTATATATATAAATTATCACGACAAGAATATATTTATTGCAGAAATATTCAATCAATGAATTGGTATTGCTATATCTTTCACAAAATAAAATTTCTATCATTAATTTTTAATTCATATCGATTTTTGAAATCAATTTGGAATAACGCAATTTGTCATATTTGTTATTCATTTATTCGTTCATTATCATTCATTACATTCATAGTTTTAACAAAAAATAATTTCAGTTCTAATTTACCCAAATTCAGATTGTTGTCGGTTAATCAAACTAATTGGCAGACAAATCCGTTCGGATAATCATTCGGGAAGAACTAAATTTGTCAATATGTCATGAAACAACTAAAAATTAAACAATTTTTAAATATCATATAAAAAAATACATACTTAGAGAATTATATTTAAAAAGATAAACCAATCACTTGAATAACAAAAATAAAATAATTAAATTTTTAAATACCATTCTAAGATATACGTTCTAGACTGCAAACATTATATATATTAATTTTAAATATATCAATTTATATTGAGATAAAAAAATAATTAAATTATCGTCTCTACTTATATATTCGTGTTATATGTAATAAAATCACACATTAAAATAATCTTATTTTACTTACTTCATGCCACGACATCATAACTCTATTAAAAAATTCTAAGAATTGAACGTGATAGTCTTACCGTTATAAAAAAAAATTTTTTTTCACGATTTCGTTTCTGCTATTTCCATCAAGCGCGGTGCTAATCGTTTTGTACCTTGCGGTGCATCTTCCTCACATCACGGAACAAGTTTCGAGTGAAAGTTGACCCCTGCGAAACTTTCTACACACTCCATGAATGCAATTTCGAAAGACCGTGATGATGTTCGATCGCGTGAAGGGAATCCTCCTCGTCGATTGTTTGTCATTAAAATCTCTGGCAACGCTCTCTTGATTACCGCTCGCAATTCCAGTGGAGTATTTAACAAAACGCTTCCGTACCTCTTACGTGTACCGTGAAACTCGTACTTTATCATTAGGAAAAAGTGAAAGAGCGAGTTGTCACGCGAAAGTCGCATGCATTTCGAAGAAGAGCTTATTTTGATGTATCTAGTCAATTAAATACTGTTTAATGGCTGTGCATCGAGTACAGGTAGATACGCGACGTTTCAACCGATTTTTACGAAGTCGTTGAACTTCCTGGACACTCTCCTCGTCGGCCTTGGAGAACCGTTACTCGTGACGCGTTTCGGACTCGAAACTTGTGTTCCAAATACTTTCCTTCGACTCGTCCTGTATATAAGAAGCAGACTTTCTAATCATAAAAAAAAATATGTATTTAGTTCCGTGAATATAGTTTTTATGGAAATTTTGCTTTCTTGCTTATCTAATAACTAGAGTGCTTTTACATGTCAAAGTTTAAAAAGTGAAAAGCTTGATGAAAATATTTGTAGTTAGGTAAGGAAATAATTCGACGGATTCAACTTTAAAAATGCTATCCTGTAAAAATTAGAAAATATGTATCATCAAGTTCCTTTCTCTAATGTACAGTTTATATACATACACTACTCGAAGCTTTCTAATTTATTCTTTCATAAAAAAATCATCATTTTCGTTATTTTATCTCATTTTTTTCGGTGATAATTTGTATAAATTATATCGATATTTTCTACAATCGATAAAAAGTAAGAAAGGTTAATATTTGCATCTTTTAAAAAAATTGACAATCCAAAAATTTAATTTTTCTAAACGTTTAAAGACACATATTATAAATATTTTATTGCTATTTGAATGATAGACGATAAATAATACATAGAGCGTGACGGAGACTCTCACTTGTACTAATCGATTTAACATGCATAGAATTCGAAGCAGTCCTGATGCAACAACTTACGTGCTGAAGATTATACGATGGACTATCAAAGTGTGCAGCCAAGTATGAAATTATTTCACAACGTTCGATAGTGGAATGTTCAAAGGCCTTTTGTTGTACAAATCAGATCGATGGCAGAAGAAAAAAAGAAAAGTAAAGTTGTAACAAGAAAAACACGCTAAGGAGAATCACCATTACTAATTGGAATCTAATACTCTTATAATAAACGAAACTTGTTCAAACAATACCAGACAGATCATTGCAACTAATGTATAATTAACAATGGAATACTATTAATTTAGTGAAATCGACAAATCAATTAATTGCCTTGTTGAATAATGAAATCTGATTCCGATTCCGTCTAATTTGGCTTTGTTACAAATTCAACTAATTAATTTTTCCTTTTTTCTTTTTTTTTTTTTACGTACAATAATTTTATTTTCAACCATCTTCATTTTACGTTTTTGAATTCATTTTCCTACAAATGTTAAATATATTTGATGTTTAAAATGTACATTGATATTTCATTCGTAGATTGTATGCAATATTTTTAAAATCTATTAATTTATTGAAAAGAATAATTAATCTTGTTTCTAGAAGAACTGTTATTTTAATAATTGTTTGTAATATTAATAATTCGCTTTTTTAGAAAAAATAGAAACATTTAAAATAATTTATGTACATAATATTCAGATTTGTTCGAAGTCAACGAAGAATTGAATGTACTCGAATAAACCGTGACTACATCCAAATTTTTAAGTGGAAGAACGAGAGTTTAGACTTTTTTGAAAAAATAACTTCAAAAACAATTTACATATACATTAATATATCTATGAATTTCAAATATATCAATATTCAAGCAACATTCAATTTTTAATCTCGGATAAAAATTTCAAAATTTAAATTCTTTGTATAATTAATAATAATACATTCAAATTTATAAGTATCGAACTTTAAGTTTCACGTACAGATATTGTAATTCAAACTTCATTTTGGAGGCAACGAATTAAGGTGAATGCAGTCGCCGTTCCAGCCAAAGTGTACCGATTAAAAAGATACCATCTTGGAGAGAGATTCATTAATCACTCGAGCAGCCAAGTAAAAAGTCATGCGCGTGCTTAAGTGTCTCGATTCTCTGGTGTCTGGTCAAATTATTAACTTCAGTAAGCGTGAATTATTTCCACGGATTTTTTTTTCTTTTATGGAAAATATATCAGAAAGAATGACACAGAGAAAATCTATGTAAGAAATGTCAAGATGTGACCGTATTCATAGTTGCAGAAATATATATTAGCAGGTTTCTGAGAATACATTGGAAACGATCAAAATTTTTGTGAAAGATGTTACAAATATAGCTAGAAATAGATAATAAAAAGATTTAGATAATAAAATCATATGAAGAATTAAATTTGATCACAGCAATATTAAAAACAATTTTAAGCTTATCGAAATATTTCTTTTTATTTTATGTGGACAAACTTATTTCACTCTTCATCAAATTTTTGATCGAACTATAAAAAGAATCGTTTGTTCAAATATTTGATATCTTTGTAATCAATTATAATAAGATTCATTTAGAAACGAAACTGGTATAATCCAATGTAGGAAAAAATCGCAAAATCATCTTATTTTATTATACGAAAAAATTAAAAGTCCGCGACGTATTTTATATATTATACGTTTCATTGCGTTTCTCGTGATTATTTTCGACGTTGTAATAACGAAACGCCAGGACGCAAAAAAAAAAAAGAAAAAAACTCATTATGCAACTCCGTGAATCGGGGATTCGCGGAAGGAATTCGGCAAAAGATTTTAATTTCACCGCTCGAATCGTCCGTTTATTCCACAGGGGCAATATGAGAGTTCCGCTTTCAAACGGTGCTCGCGTGATTAGTCCGTCCGCATGAAAAATAATGGGAACGCAACGAATTTCAAAAGTGGTTATCGTTGTTTTTGTTATTACTCGTACACCGAGAGAATGGTGATATTCGTTTCAAATAATTACGAGTGTGCAACGGAGTTTTTAAACTTTTAATAAATTATATGAAATTTGGATCGATCTAAATTAAATCTTTCGATCATAATTCAGAAACTATTTGTGCAAAATTAATTAAAAGTTTGGGAGATACGATTCATAGAATGGTTCACAAAAATTCACGAAACTCGAGCTTCTCTCTGGTTGGCAAAACAATAAATGTTTAGCATAATACCGCATTTAAGTATCATTTCGCACTATAATAACGCTATAATAACAAACGCACCATTGACACGCGCGGCCCTCTCAATTCACCGAAATTGCGATACATTCATACTCGACTGGCGCTTGAGCGACTACAACCGAGAAATTATATCTACAATTCCATCAAGGTCGCATTAAACATTCGACTCGACACCGCTCTGGCAGATGCCAGTAATTTATGAGTAAATGCGAATTAATCGGGGCGGAAAATGCATCGAGCCACGATCGCGGTGGAAATTAGCCGTGAGACGCGTGTCGGCGTCGCGGCGCGTGGAAAACGGCGTCGGGAAGCTCTTGACCGAGTCGGAAGTAGCCGATTGTTCGACTAGGAATGCCAAACGTTGCCCCAAACTTTCCGTAGGAATTTCAAACGTATTCGGTACACGTCCAATTCCCTCTGACATCCGGTACAACGGAGTTCAGCCATCGACGTTATCGATAACGGATGAGAAGCTTTGCCCCACACCGCAAACTCCATTACTATGGTTAGCCTCCCTAAAATTAACTGGCGAAATTAGCGATCCAAATAGATCCGCATTCCCGCGGGGCACCGCACAAATTTCAAAGCTCGCGCACTCTCAAGAATTACAACGGATCGATATGATCCCTTTTTGCCTATTTTTATGATCCTACTATCGGACATTTTACCACTGCTGCCTCTGGCTGTAAAAAATTGGGATTGTAAAATTCGTAATATTTTTTTTTTTTTAATTTTAAATTTTAACGATGGACATTTAATGATAATTTTTATTAATTTTTATTATTTACATTAATAAATACATTGTAATATATAAAATAATAAAATTTGCGATTAAATTTCGTTCAGGACTTTAAATTTTTCTAAAGATATAAAAAATATTGAAAATTGTGATGTTAGTCTTAATTGTTTGGTCAGGGGTTAAAACTATCTTTTTATGAAACTCAGATATACGTATTTATATTTCTATATCAATAAAATATTATCAATATTTAATCAATATTAATTTTTCAAAAACATTTTCAGATTTTCAATAATTAATGAAACAAAAAAATTTTTACAATGAAAATAATATAATAGTATAATAAATATAAAATATAATAATATAACAGTAAACTAGTTATTTGTTAACTTCAAACAATCAAGTTACATATTTAGCATTACAGCAATTATTAGCAATAATAGTTCAGATATTTGGCTTGCATCAATTGAGATTCTGTTCTCTTTAAGTTTAATTAATACGATTTCCAGAGATCGCGTACTATTCAACCACTGATATCTCGTACTACCCTTCCACGAATAATGCCAATCTCGATAACATACCATTTAAACTGCAAAATCAATTATTATAAATATTCAATCATTTATTCATTGCAGATGAAAAAAAGGAATTTTAAATTCGTGCAACATTTGGACTAACGTTAAATATACGTTTTATACATATATAAATAAAATATTACATTTTAAAAATTCCTTTTTATTTTCAACGATATATTTTTATAATATAAAATTATTATTTTTCAATTCTATTCACCGAATATTGCCAAGAAAAATGTGTAAATCGGTCGAAAAATGTTCCGTATTCCAAAACGAAAATCCCTCGGGCGTGTATCGAAATAACGTACCTCGTATTGGAAATCTTGGTAACCGAGCAGTCGTCCATATTACAAGAGTGATACGTTTAACGTAGGTATCTTCTTTGAAAAGCCGCGCAATTCGTCGATGAGCCAGCGATGGAAAACCGATCGATCAGACGATTTAAAAATACGGCCGCGAATACGTGTCGAGCGGAAAGTATATGTACGCGTATCATTGACACCTTTGAATGCCGCGTAACGCGATTCAGGCCTAACACTGTCTGGCGCAGACGCTTAACAGTTGTCAACGCGTTGACAACCACGGCAAATATTTCGATTGGATCGACGATAAAGTCGATAAGCCGGTTGCCGACGAAAATTCCGATACGCGTTCATTTCTGAGATAGGGAAACAGAGAGGAATATTTTCGGTAAGAAATCGAAATCACGGGGATCACTTTTGTAATCTAAAGGCAAAACTTTCTTATCGAGTCGGTTTAAAAAATCGTTGGGAATTCGAGTATTAACTTGGTTTGCATTCGCATTTCTCGATTTGCAAAGTACATTTCGTCGACTTTTCACAGTTGGCTATTGAGCGAGTGTAATATTTTTGCAGATAAGATAGAGTTTATGAGTCTAGATATATAAGAAAAGTCTTATGTAATTAGAAACTTGAATTGTTTTATTTTTTTTTCCTTTTCTTTTGTGTGCTATATGCTTCTAGTTATTAATCAATTATTTTATTTAAACTGTATTTAGAATGTAAAGCATTCGAAATTTTTGTATTTGTTTAATTTATATTCTTATTTAAACGAAACGTCTATCTATGCCTTCTCTATAAATTTTATTCTTTACGTGACATAGAAAAATTTGCAGATATAATATAATGACAATTGTAATAGACGTTTTATTTATTTTTTTATATTAAAAATATAAAAAAAGAAGGATAATTTTTAATATCAGTTGCAACGTTCCTCGAGTCTTTGACGCGCAATTCTGCATTCAGATGATTGCTAATGTAAGCTTCGAATGAACAATCAGGAACATGGTATCAAACGGTGTTTCCCTTAACCCAAAGACAAGGATACCAGTTTAGTTATCTCCGGCATTCAAACTGGCTGAAGCTCGCGTTACGTGCGCTCCTGCTTTCGAGCTTTCCTGTCGAAACTACGCGCGTTTAACCGACTACCAATGCCCGGTAGAAACTGTTATTAAGCTCGGCCCATTTACCGTTTAAGGGTTCATGAGATCAGGCTTTCGCGGCTATTCTCGCGTACATCATCGTTTCACTTTCGAATACAAGTATTATCGATCGCAAAGAAAGTCACCGATGTATATCTGTCATCATTTGTCCTTTCCTCTACGAGATATTTCTGCGTGGAGATGAAAGATTCATTGTCCTGATTTTTTAAATTATTTTGCAAAGATATTTTAAAGATGATGTGATCTTTGTGAATATCTTTGAGGATTCTTCAAGATTATTTACTAAACTCTTCTTAAAAACTAATTAATTCTTTTTAACTTTAACAAATTTTGAATTTTAAATGCTAAGATACATTTAACTAATTTTTAACTTTTCGCGTTTTTGTATATTATATTTGTAATTTATTTTATTTCATTTATTAAATTTCAAACAATCGTATTTGTTGCGTAAAGAATCGAAAATAATTTTAGATAGGTATATGTTCACAATAATGTAGCAAAATGCATACAAGCTATCAATCAATGTAAAATAGTTAAATATGTAGGGATACTGCATCGAATTTGGCATCAACACTTGAAACATGAAAAATTTAGTTGTGTAACGTGCGATTGCGGATGGGACGTGATGCGAGAAACTCGCTATAATTCACGGTGAATACATGGAAGGAAAAGAAACGTAAGATAGCGATGTCGCAGAAAATAGGCAAATAAAATTCACAAACATAAGACACGTGGTATACATAACATATACACAGTTGGAACATGTATATCAGTGGGTACGACACAGATAGGAGCGAACTAATCTGACAGGATACAGACAAGAATAACTGCATGCGATACCAAACTGTACCAATCAAACAAGCTACACAACATGGGATCCACGATACACCGGACTCCATAAAAATACAACTAGAACAATTGGATTACAAACAACATCGTAACCATAAAATAACATGAATTTTAAAAATATTAAAGATAATACTATTCGAAGATAAAAAAAGAGTTGAATGTATATATATATCTAATATAGAGTTATATTCCTTGAATTTTTGACTGAGAAAAGAATACATATTTTCAATTATCTAGGAGCAATTAATAATTATATATGTTATATATAATAAAATTCACGTGATACATGTATTTTACTATTGTAGTATAGCATTATTTGAAGATATTCTAACGATAATAAAAAAATATATAAAAATATATTTCTATATTTATATTAATTAGTTTCACAACTATTGTTTCAAATTATTATTTATTTTTCGTTTTAAAATATTCTTCTACCGTGGCATTTTATTCTTCCATTTTTAATACGATTCTTTGTATTAAATTTCACGGTTACCGCTCGATATTTGCAATAAACAGAACAAATCGACTTATTTGCGTTTCCGTTGCTATCGATAGCGATGGGGCAACACTGGAGTCTCGCTAAATCGAACGGTATGCAGCTAGCTATACGTATGTACTTATAGTAACGGCGACGTGACACGAATACGAAAATTCCTTTGCCCCGAGAATTCCGCCTCAACGATACGTCCTTACCTCTCTGCGGAGATTCAAGTAGAGACGAGCAATGGCCTGCGAACCGTTATTATTTGCCTAATGCCGCCCCTCGCTTCTCTAACGACGAGAAAATAAACGATAACAGCGCTACTTCAGAATCTGTTTGCCATGTAATTTGCAAAGCGGATGCTTTATGCGAGGAAAGGAACACGGAGGGAAGGAATCTGTTGATCCGATTCTAACAAGACTTGTAGACAAGACACAATGCGTTTCGATGTTTGCGCGCTATGATTTACATGCCGTGCTTTGAGACTTTAATCTTTCATGAAAAATAGATATTTTTCTTCACGATATCAAAGGAGTAACGAGGTTGAAAATATCCTTTTTATTCTTCATTAATTTTAACTATATCCATGGATTATACAATGAATTTCTCCTCCTTTTTTATATCTTCGTCCTCGCATTCGTCTTCACGTTTCGTTTACCATTTTGCTTTACGTTTTAAATTCCATACGCGCCCGATGACAATTCAGATTTGTCATATCTATTCTCGTCGTTTGCGCAACAAAAGAACCGTACGATCATTTGTTTTGCTTGATCGTATTAGATTAATTATTATCATCTTGATATATTAATAACTATTGAATAAAACAATATATATCTACAAAAGTCTCGAATGTAATGACTTCGATTATAACTACTTTTTTGACTATATATTCACTTCGTCTAAGATAAACTTAAATTACTTGTGACCTCGATGAATAAGTTCGACCGACATCTTTTCAATTATAGAATCGATCCTCCAAAGTATCTCACAGAATATATTCCGTATTATGCTATACTCTCAAACTCTGAAGGAACTTTTACCTAATATAATCATAATCATTCCAAGTTTCTATCCGAACAAATAATTCGTTGTTTGCGCGCCGGAAGAATTCATCTCGAACAATACGAGATGTCTGTCGCGTAGCAGGTAATTAATTTTGCCGCGCTTTTATGCGGCAACGGGCGCGGGAATTTTCAAGTTAGAAAACCGCGCTCGCGTCGGATTAAATGAACCGGCTCCATGTTTGTTTCTCGATCGTTCGTTCAATTCACACCGTGCGTACTGCGTTGTGTAATCCACGAACCGAGTTACGTAGATCCCGGGCTTATCGCTCCAGGATTTCCATTCTGTCTCATTATTAATTTCCATGCGTTAAGCAGCCACGGTTGGGATTAGTTGGGGACTGTCGTTGTACGAGCCAACGAAACTACCGCATTTCTATGGAGCTCCATTGATTTCGCGATGTAATTATTCTTGAAGGAACACACACCGGTGCCTGTTAACAACGATTCGAGCCAACTTTTCGCGCGTTTGTTCTGCCCTTTCTCGTAACTCGTATTCCGCCGATGATCTGCTTTTGTTCAAAGATTTATTATTATTATAGAGTTTAATAATAAAGTAAAATAGAATGAAATACCAATTTTATTTTTCATATATCAAAATATCAGGGGAAACGAATCTTTCGAGAAGAGAGAAAAAAAGACAATTGAAGAATTTTTCTATAAATAATTTAAAATCGAATATACTATATATACTATATATGATCGATTCATAAATTTTAAATGTACATACGAAAATTTAGTTTCATTTTCACCTCTCGTTTCTATCCGGAATGAATATAAATAAGCACAACAGAACCTCCATTTCACTCAGAGATCGTTTCCACGCGCAATGAAAGTTGTGTACTCCACTTTCGCCGCAGCTTTCCTCGTGTTTATCTCTCCGACAGGAATAATACGCCCGTACACGTTGAAAATAAAATTAAAAGAAAAAGGGGAAGGGGAAGAACAACGCAGAAATAGGTTGATAAATCTCTCTCGTTAATATTTCTTCCGAATAACCACGTCTCCGGAAATATTACACCCTATTTCTCTCAGGATCAACCGATATTTTTACCCGTAACTCGAGAACGAGCTTATTATCCGCCAACGATGTATCCCCAAAAAAAATAAAAAGTTCAAAGTTTGCTCTGGTTCTCGCCTGGTTCACGGTTCCAGTTCATAAGTTCGTTAACGGTGGACGAAAATTTCGCAGAAAGGAAAGAATTTTTTTTATTTTGGAACCAGCTGAAATTAAGTCAACGCGCACGCGAGCCAGGATCGAAAAACTTTCCTCTTTTCCTCTTCGATGTTCGGTTTAACGCGATCGTACGCGATACTCTTCCCGAAGGATCGACGATGGAGTATCGGCCTCTCTCTCTCTTTCGTTCGACTTGGAAAGTTTCAAAAGGTCCGGATCCCACCACAAATCACATAATTTATATGCATGAAGTCGGAATGTAGACGCGTTGCGATGGCACGGCCGAAGTCACGGCTCGAGATTCCTGCGCAAATTCAGTTTCTGGCCGAGCCTCGTGACCCGTTCATGCAAAACGTACGACCACGCACACGGTTCAACGTTTCGTTCGGTCCTCCCCCACGTTCCGCTGGTTTAAACTTGTGGACGATTCGATGGAGAGCGGCTGGATTCTCTCGCGTTTCTTCCCTCGTTAAAGTGAAAGAGGTCGTCGTGCACGAGAACGGCGGTCACGGAGGAGAAATTCGAGGAAATTAACTCGAGGGATTATGAATTCGAATTTTCATAGGATGCGATAATAATTACGATATGTATTCATTGTTCGCGTATTCTTCCATGGAGAAGGAACATATGTTTATGGAGAGATATATTTTATTCGATTCGTTCGAGTTGAATTGTTTCTTGAAGAGATCGTAGCATAGTGATAACGAAATACCTTCAATTTCGTTACTTTCAAATTTAAATAATCGATCGATTATCCCGTTCTTCTTTTCACGAATCTCAAAATGATATTCTTCTTTATCTAAGTCTAAGTTTAAACGTGAGTATTATTTACGGAACTCGTTCGAAAATGGCACGTTCTATCGAATCGAAACGGGAAAGCGAATTTTCTATTTTCAAGCATGGCGTTAAAATTGTAACTCGACGAAATCCATGAATTACTCCGGAAAGATGCGCGTGCAAAATTGCGAGAATTGTAATTGGAACGAGTTTATTCGCGATATAGTAATACGATTGAAGAAGGAGGATGGTAAGGATTGATCGCGTGAACGTGACGAACGAATTTAATTTAATATTGGATTCGAGTGGAGATCCATACTGTTCGATGTGCAATTTGAAACGATCGGTATACCTAGATTGGCAAATAAAAAAGTGTTATTTCCGGGGATTAGAATCTAGACGGGTAGCGTGCTTGGTTTTCATGGTAATCATAATTCAATATTTGAAAGACTATTTTTTATTTTTTCCTTGATCGTCATTTCTCTTGTTTATTCAGAGTGAAATTGAAAAACTTGAATTCTAGTATGAAATATTTTCAACAATATGAATGGATTATATGTATGAAATTTATTTACACTCGATAATTTGTCTAGTCTTCGTCGAGTATTATTAAATTAATCGTCAAATAAATCGTGTTTTCGCTTCCGAA
The DNA here is from genome assembly GCF_029169275.1 of Apis cerana. NCBI lineage: Eukaryota > Metazoa > Arthropoda > Insecta > Hymenoptera > Apidae > Apis > Apis cerana. The sequence continues at coordinate 4,147,441 of NC_083857.1, forward strand.
TAAGTAATAAATTTTAAAATTGAAAGTTGTTATTGCCTCCGTCAATATTTTTCGTTGATGAAAGCTGTGGACTTAATTGACAGTTCATTGTTCTTCAATTTATCGATAATAAAGTCTAATTTGAAATCTGTCATTTTCTTGTTCAATGTTTTTCATGATATTTTAAATTAAATTGCCTTTGTTATAAATTTTATTTATAAAATTTTCAAATTAATTCGTAAATTTGTTTAATATTCAATATGCTTAATAATATTTAATAATCCATAAATCTGTAAAAACATTTTTAATGCAAAGTAAATCATCATCGCAAAAAAATAAAATAACTCGAAATAATTTTTACCAATATTACTAAATATAATAAAACATTTTGCATCGTTTCTGATAAAATATTTCAAAATTTCTTACACATAAAAATGGAATAATATTCTAATCAATAGTTTTAAATTAATATATTGGAAAGAAAAATGAAACGACGGGCAATTTCCTTCTATCAAACATAACTATAAACGAGATCAAATTAAAGTTCAGCGTAAAAACCCTTTCAACTCTGTATCGTAGCTCAACATTTTAACACACTTCTCAAAGAATGCACTCAACACGAGTGTCAATTGAAAACTCGAGGGAAAAACTCGAAGAGATCCCATCACCGTTCCGTGAAATTCTAAAAAACAAGTCGAGTGTTCAACGAGTGACACTCGTGCACCTAATTTTCGCGTAAAATTCGCAAACCTCGTTAATCGGTAGGATGGATTTCTTGGCGAGCGAGGGCAGCGGAGCGTTAGCGAGTTACGAGATACACATGTAACTTTGGAGAACGTCGGTGGCAGCGTTGGCTTGCTCCTGCTGCAAGAAGAGACGTATTGCGATGCTCGAATCCGCTTGGCTGCTGCTGTGACACGGCTGGCAAACGAAGAAAGTAGGGCGGCGAGAGCAGCGTGAAAGAGAAAGGGGTGGAATAACGGAACAGATAGGAGAAAAGAGACGTGCACAGATGGTTAGATGCATCATAACGATATCTGTTGCGTGGAAGAAGAAGAAGAAGAAGAAGAAGAAAAAGAAGCGAAAGGAAAAGAAAAAAACGAAAGGGCGAAGATATCACGCGCGGTCAAAGTGAAAGAAACTTTAAAGAGAAAAAGAGGATTATGTTCGAGGAAGAGGGTTGAAAGAGGGTTGAACGAAGTTCAGTAGGATGTTGCGTGAGGTTACGTGCAAATGGGTAAATAGGACTGGGAGTGAGAAGGGATGGTTGAGGAATGAGTGGACAGGTAAAGGAAAATTAATTACTACGACAGGAAAATTGACAGGATTGTTAACGAAGACAAACGTTAACGCAGCTTGTTATAAAAGTTGCACGATAAAAGATGAAACTTTTATAAGTAACAAGAAAAATTACGAGAGTGATGATCTTTCAACTCGCATGATGGAATGAAATTCGATTTTTTCTTTTTTTTTTTTGGTTCTTTAAATGTAATATGTTATCCTGATACGTTTATTTCTTCGTTAAAGTTTTTAGAGAGCTTTTTCTCTTTTGAGAAAAACTCTGCACCGTTTTCTTTCTATGATTTCATTTCCAACTGCATTTGACTTTTTATCTTTTGATACCGAAAAACGCGTTTCTGTCGATGTTCTTTTACGAATCTTTGTTTTTAATATGTCGTTTGCAACAAGATTTTTCCTGTTTATTAAAAGAGATGAAACAGTATTGTATGAAATTATTTTGAATATTATTATTTCTCGAATAATTATTATATTAATTTTATTTATGGCAAAGCTAAGCAAAGAAGAAAATTATGCTGATTGTTCTTTTTCTTTTTTCATTGATTTGTATGAATTTTAGAATTTGTATTAATTAGATTATTTTATAAAATTTTATATGTGTAAAATGAGAAATTCACTTATACTTCATATTTATACTTTGTTTTCATAATTCATAATCATGAATACAAATATTTAAATAGTTTGTTTCATATTATCATAAATTTTTCAACAAATACTTCAACCTCAAATATAATTAAAACATGATAACGAAACTATATTCATTATAAATTTTGGAGTAAAGTCAAAATATTTTCATTAAGAAGATAAGAGATATAAATTTATCAATCAATATGAAAAAATGCGATTAATATGATATAACTACTCCAATTTTTGGGTACTTTTGGGTTTCTCGTAGAGAACCAATAAATTCCGCCATGAAGACCAAATTTCAAAGTGACCTAGATAGTAGTGAGGATGCAACGAGGCAAGAGAGTTTATCACAAGAGAGTCGAAAGACTGTTGGATGCCGCAAGGAAAGAGAAAAGAAGCGCGAATGGTTTGTAAAAAGAAGGACGGGTGGGTTCTATGTTCGAAGAAAGAGAGAGCCGGGATGGAAGAAGGTTTCGTCTGTTGACGAAGCCGACACGCATGTTAGGAAAGAAAGGTCGACGCTAGAGTACTCCGAATCGTGGATCGGAGTCGTGACGAGGATGGAATAAGGAAGAGACTGGACGATATAACGTGGACGAGCGAGAAAGAAAAAAGTTGAAGAGAAAACGAGACGGAAGGGGAAAAAGGAGATGCGAGGACTGAAACGCGGGAGTGAAAGAGGGAAAAGGAAAAGAAAAAAAATGTAAGAAGAGCGAAAGAGAAAGAATGAAAAGGGGAAAAGAGGCCGAGGCAGAGACCTACATATTTCGCGGGGCCAATGAGACGGCGCAATGTGGCGGCACGGTGCTCGTCTGATCTCGGAACGAAGTACAGCGCAGCCAGCCGGCAGAGGGAGAGGGAAGCGAAGGTAGCTCGGCCGAATAGAGCGCTACTCCGTTTCAGTTGCTCACGAGCATTCGCCAGTGAACGAGCTGAATCATGGCTGTCCGTTTCGTAAATAACAACGCGGGTGTCGTGCTCGCGATGTGTCGTACGGTGCTTCTCGTGTTTATTGCCATTCTTGTTCTTGCAAGCGCTGATCAAAACCAATCGGGACTGAAAGTCGAGAAATTGTACGTGCCGGAGGTATGCGATGCAAAATCAAAAATTGGCGACCAGCTGACGATGCATTATACCGGCACACTTGTCGATGGCACAAAATTCGACTCAAGGTTAGTGATGTTTTATTAAATATACTTATATCGGAGAAACAATGACTTCTTTTTGCGTTTCACGTGCGATAAAATATAAGATTTTGTTTGTTTATCCTATCGTGTCTCGTTAAGAGGTTAAGTTCGATGTTAGTGGTACACGTGTCACGGAATGGAATGTTGCCTATTGCGTGGCCAACGTGTTTGTGCTCGAACACGATTTTTTTATTCGATATGCCGCTTGTCGAACAGTCAAAGAGCTCTTTTCACTGAATAAATATGCGTTTTATATTCGTTGAACTTCTGGTTTCGGAGCAATAGTTCGAGGAACTGGCGTTCCAGATTCAAACGTTATTTTCATGTAGGTTGCGATGATGTCAACGATGTGGGATTTGTTCATAAATTAGAAACGGCCATTTTTAATTTTTCGTCCGACGAAATCAGATTAGGTTAGATTAGATTCAAATTATTTTTCAATGTTTAAATTAATATTTTAATGAAATTAAAAAAATAAAATCAGATATATTATCTAATCATCCTATTAATATAAATTTAAAATGAAAATAGAGAATTATAATATTAATATGAATATTAAAAATTGATTATTATAATATTAAAAATAGATATATATAGAGATAAATGTTTGAAAAATATATATATCCATATAACAGGATAATTTCTTTTAGAATATTAAATTTTTATGTCATCATTTTTTTCTAATGATACTTGAGAAACTATCTGCAATTAATCATATTTTCATCAAGATTCTTATTATCATTGTGATATTTATCATACATATATATCTAACTTTTATATTCTATAAAAAATTTTAAGGATCCTACAGTATATTGTTTCTTGTTTGAAAACTTTCTAATAATAATTGATCAATTTGCTCTCTTAAAATTCGATAACATAGATTTTCAATTTCTGTATATTTATATCTGAGAATTCTGAACGAGATTAATTAGATTTGTATACTTCAAAAGTATATTTTCATAATCAAAATTAGCTCGTATAGGTTTTATAATAGTATCAACGTGGCTCGTTGTGGATCTTTACTATCTTTGAGCGGGAAACTTTATATATCGATGATTCATTCGAACATGAAACGTGCTTTCACGCGATTGGATCGTGTATGGTCTGCCAACGCGATCGCTGTATACCATAAATAGATGATCCAATCAGTGATCTGTTAATGTTCATGCAAAGTTTTTACTTTTAACTCGTTGGTTATTATTTATGGTATTATTGATGATCAAAGTAATTTACAACAGGTTAATTTTCCATAAAAATCGAATTATTCAAATATATCCAGTGCAAAAAAGTTTTTGTACATTTTGTAAAAAAAATAATATAGGCGGTTTAAGCATAAAGTATATTATTTATGTCGTATAATAACATAAATAATATATAAAATAGTTTTTATCATAGGCATAGCAAATGGAGCACTTATCCATCTCTTTAACATTTTGTATTATCTTAAATACAATCTTTTATATAATCTTTGTGAATATGTGTCAAAAAAGTATTATACTTGTGTAAAAAATAAATCGAGTAATTTTTAAAATTATTTTTTACACTAATTAAAAATTAAAGAAAAAACTTAAATAAAATCAATCTTGCAGTAAAATTATATAGAATTTTCTTTTTAAAATTTATATGGTGTGATAATGGAAATATTATTTCATATTATTTTCGAAAATTATGAATTATATTACATCTGCAAATTTTATTCATTAATATAATTAATACGCGAAAATAAAATACACATACAATTACATCACGGTACAATTACCGTAATGCAACATACAATTTTATAATAAACTTTTAAGTTTAATTCATTAAATTCAAACAAACAGAATTAAACAGAAGTAAGGATATTTAAGAATCAAAAATTACATTGTCGTATGAAAAATGTAAGTAAATAATGCAAGTTAATTAAACGTAATGTTCTGACGAGTGATGTTGTTAATATCACAACGGGATTTATGTACCTATTTTGTTGTTTTTTTTTCTTTTCAACGTATACTTTGAGAATCAGTGGCAAACGCGAAAAGTTAATTACGCTACGAAACCGCGTTTCACTGATTCTACTGTGATAATACGAAAACAGGTAGGTTCCCACCGTCTAAAATAGAATCGTGGGTTCATTATCGGTAACGAGAAATCACGAGGCGAATTGTGGCCTCTCGGCCTTGTCAGAAATCGGATTTGACAGCCGGTTTACTTACGTGCTCTTCTGTCTGCCCCACGAAGTCGTTCACTGGAATTAATTACTCCTCGATCCAAAGGTGACAAACTCTCGACCCGTTTGATCGATGGTGATTTTCGCGGCCTAGTGATATTTATAAAAGAGCTACGATTCTTGCACGAATGTATTTTAGTAAAAGTTTAATAAAACAAGAGAACGAAGTTCTTTTGGAGCAAGAGGAAGTTCTATTTTTTGATTAGCTTGTCCAATTATGGAGAAAAGTAATTATTAAAAAATATGGTTAGCCGATGTAAACTTTCATTAACATTTTGAGAAATAAGAACACTTACTGTTTTTGTAAATTTTGTTTAATTTTTTTTATATTGATAAAGACATTAATTGTTTTGTTAATATTTTTAGCAAAGTATTGTATGTCTATATTTAACATGAAAAATTTTAATAAGAGAAAATCTGTTTTACGTTTAATTTGAGATTATTTTGCCTTTCTCCATAATTGGTGTAAATGATAGCTATAAATATATTTTTGAGAAAACAAGATTTGTTATCGTTCATTCGATGATAGATTATTTTTTTCGTTTCTATCCTTGAGATATGAGGACTGTTAATATCAGAGGGATAACCTCTAGAGACTGTGAAAAAAGAAACGAAGGATTAATCTTGGAAAAGATAATACTGACTACTTGTTTTATTTTAGTTGGTATTTTCTTGGAGTAGTTTATTAGATTAATTGAAAACTTTATATTCGAGTCTGTACATTATCTGATTAGTAAGCAAATTTCGAATTAAATTTCTTTTCGTGAACTTTTTATAAATGATAGGTATATGTTCCATAAATCAATCAATATAAAAATATTTAGAGATTTATACATATACTTAGACATATTACTTGTTTTCTTTTTTTTTTTTAATTATTTTTGTTTCAATAATTTTTATTCTCATGTAAATATTTCAATAATGTCGAATTCATTTAAAGAAAATTTAATACCTTTAAATAAAAATATATTCTTCAACTTGAAAATTATAGAGGTGTTTTGTTTTAATCTTTATATTTAAATTTTATTAATACATATACGACAAATATAATGTATTAATAATTACAGATAATCATTAAATCATTAACAAATACTCGTTATCAGATTTCTAGAAATTTCCGTTGATTAGAGAAAGAAATATTTCTTTCACGATCGATTGAACGTCAAGCTTGTAGAAAAATATCGGTTTCGGTATTAGCGAAATTTCCACTATTTCCAAAGATATATTGAGAAATATTATTTTTCCGTACAATTTATTCACGCAAGCGTACATCACAAAGCAGCTCTTTGTGATTCAAATTCGATATTACAAGCGAGGATTGGCGTCGAACTCCTTTGAGCTTACAATAACTCGCGAAATTGTATCGCGACTGGATAAATCGTGTTGCCGGTTTTCGCCTGTTTTCATAATCGTTCTCTCGGTTTCGAAATCATCGTTTGTTAAAAGTTTGCATCTCCTCGCGGAGACTCGTCGTTATGAACGTTTCCATTTCTTTCTTCACAGTTGTTATGACGGCTTCGAACTTGCTTTGATGCTCATATTAATTAAAACGTAAAGAAATGCACGTCAACCAGACGAATTTCCCTTTGTACCTGTGATACAGATACTTTTCTGTATGTGGCATATAGCTTTTCAACTTTCTTTGCTTCGTTTCGCGTTGTAATTTCGAATGCTTATGACAGAATAGTACGCGAGATTGTAGACTTTTGTTGAATAAAAATGAAAAATTTTTCCCTATTTTCTTTTTTTTTTTTTTCTAGTAGTATATGTGATACGGTCGTGATTATTTGTGTTGTATCAAAATTAATAATTAATTGATTTTTAAATGCTTCAGAGGTATCTACATATTTGAGTATTTCTTTTTATGAAATAATATAACAATTACTTCAATAATAATAATAATAAACTTTATTATACAATTTAGATTAGAAAACAAGCATGATCGAAGAAAGATAAATTAGAGAATAGGAAAATGTATATTATCTTTTAAATAACTATCTTTTAATAAAAAATTTTAAATAGTTGTTCAATTTTTTTCTAAAATAAAATTTATCTGCTCGTGTTTTCTAGATCGTTTTAGTCAAGTTCTTTGATAATTAGAATAAATTTAGAAAAAAATAATAATGATGTTCGACCAAAAATGACCGCGTTACTACGTCTACATTATTTCGTGTGGCCGTTATTGGTACCGTTAATCGTGAAGCCAACAGACTACGCCAGGAAAAGTTAATATCACGTTTGGGGGTTATGAGAAACGGTGAACTATCTCGGTGTCATAAAATATAATATTTCCATTACAATATATTATTTGTTTTTTAAATACAAAATAAAAATATAAAAATACAAAAACATTTGATATTTTAATTTTTTTTAATTCAAGTACATAAATGTAAAAAAAAAAAAACAGAATTGGAAACGAGAAATGATATTTGTTATCAAGTTTAAAAAAAATTATGTCGTAATAATCTTATCGTAATAAAAAATTTGACAGAAATATAAAAATATGAAAAGAGAAAGTTATTTAACGGCCAGATTTGAATGTCTATGCTCATTCCAAGCCTGAATTAATCCATCGATATACTCTGTTCAATGCGTATTGCTCATATTTCCGTCATGGTATAAAACAAGAAGAGAAAATCTGAGTTCTATGAATGAAAAATTTATATGGAACATATGTCGTATTTTTGTTCATGGATTAATTCGACACGTCGACAAAGTGTTGTTTACCTGTTCCTCGAACAATGTTGCTAACTGCCATAGAAAAATTGGATCCACGTTTCAAAACCTTTTCAACCGATCTGTGAATTCTATCTGGTATTGTACTTATTTTTACGCGTAAACAACGGTTAACGAAAAGTGGGAAAAAGATTGGCTATCATTGAATTGAATGCAGAGCGATTCGCGAATCTGCAACAATATTTCGATCTTTTTATCAATGATTCAATAGAATAAGCGAAACATGTATGGAAAAAGTGTAAACGAAAAGAGTATATAAAATTCTTTAATATTGGAAGATTAAACTAATATTTTACCATTGCTTTCCATGATGAGAAATATTAGAGATGAAAATAAATTGAGTAATTTGGAATCCATTTATTGCATTATAATTATAATTATAATTATAATTTGTAATATTTTTTTCAAATCGAAACACAATTTAATTTATAGGAAATATATCGTGATATAATACGTTTTTATTGATTGTTTTAAAATAATTATGATCGAGTATTTCCAATATTCCATAATTATTTTAACACATATTTCCTATAACTATATTATGACAAATTTAAATTCATATAAGGAATTATACATGATATTCGTATTGATCCATAATAAATTTTGTGAAATATATGAATATAAAGGAGTATATTTAGTAAAAAAACGACTTATACAATCTTCGTACACATCATTTATATGTATCTAATGGAAATCCACATCTACTCGTTCGATCTGCATTTTAACGAAACGATCAATATAGAAATAGGAGAAGAACATAGCTTAGACATAGAATTAAAAGTAAAGAGTAATGCAAAATTGGGATATAATAGTTCGAAAGCGATGAAAGTAAGAAGTACCCAATCTTTGCCAGAATTCATAATGTCCCGGGCAAAGACTTGTATACATTCGCAGTATAAATTTGAATTTCATTTATCTCCATAAAACATCAACTGTCGTGTGCTAGTCTTCTAGCTTCGTAACCCATACATGTACAGCTATAAACTCGCGCAAGCAATTTTCTGCCTTGTTAATTCCCTAATTACGCGTGGCGATTAAACTTCCTTTTTGGGAGCAACGTTCGCCAAACGAAATTGCCAACCCCACCAACGATTTTGACGGGGTCACTGATTAAAGCATCAACTTTTCCAATCTTTAACGACGCGTTTAAACCGCTCCGACGAATCACGAGTATCTTCGACTTAGTTAATTGCAAGTATTGAATAATGCGGAGGAACGTATCCAATTCGTTGCTTCTATGAGAATAAAGTTCTGAATTAATATTAGGATTTCAAGTAATGATAGAGTATTTTGACAATAATTGTGAGACGAGTGCAGGAGTTTGATTCTTTGAATGCAATATAAAATAATTGGATTAAAATTATTTTTATATTTATTTAGAATGTTTTTATTCAATGTGTTTATTTTTACACGATTTTTCAAATATCCGAAACTTTTCCTTTAATATCAAGTAATATTATAATATATCTACAAATATTTTATTAAATAAATTCCAGATATTTTCATAGATTCATATTGGTACAATTGCCTAACCATGTACATTAGTACATTAGTAATTGATTTGTAAAAACTAAATTTCATTGCTATTAAATTTCATTAACAACACCGCAAAAAACTGGTCCTCTTTCCAAAAAAAAAAAAAAAAGAAAAAACAATTGGACAGTTTCTGTTTCGCGAATCATAATAGAAAGGCTGCGATAGATGAGTTGGTGTGATGATTAAAAGCTTTGGGAAACTTTCATCCTGGATATGCTCTTTGCCTGTCGATTACTATTCATCCCATACCTCTTCTTCGTCTTCCTATTCCCGTCTCTTTTCACCAATAAGCTTCGCGGTCGACTTGGAGCAGCTGTTTATTGTGCCGCGCTTAGACGTCCCCTTTTCAATGTGCACGAGTTACGAGATGGCGCTGTCGCCCATCCATCGACTCCATTTGCCGCGTTTTCGCTAAAGGGTTTAGCTTCTTCTTCCTCGACTCTACGAGTTCTCGAGCCCGCCATTTTCCAAAGCAAATCTTCGGTCGTGTCGGTTTTTGTCCCGCGAACATTTCGCTCTGTGCCGACGCTTTAATGCACCCTCTCCAACCCACGCCCTGTTTCCACCCTTTCCGCCTCGACACGCTCGCGCCCTTCGTTTATCTCGTCTCTTTTCCACCGTGCTCGCCTCCTATTCCTCGCGATGCAAACCCGAGTTTTCTGAAGCCCGAGTTCTTGAATCGGTATCACCCAGGTGAACGCCTGGTCGTCGACGTGGGCGTGGAAATAAAGGGAAATACATAGGCGATGCACAGGTGAAAAAAATGGGACGGGATCCACCTAGGATTGCTCGAGCGCTGTTCACCGGCAGACCTTTAGATCGCTAACGTACCGTTTCCGCGATGCGAGTGGTTACGTTTGGAACGATGATGTCCCAACGTGTTGGTTGTAATGGAAGTTTTGCCTTTGTTTTCGATGATACAAAGAATGTGATTTGCATAGGTACACTTTAACGATGGCTTCGTCTCTGTTTTAGATGATAAAAAGGATGCAATTCACTTTTCGAGCAACGATGGGTTTCTTATATTCTTCTATTTAATGGATTTCATTGATATCCTGTTGTAATTTTCTTATTATTTTTCGCTTTGTCTTTTTTCAATTCGGAAGAGATACAGAATCTGTATACATTTGAGGAACAAATATGGCAGTTGTTAATTAAAATGGAAACGTATTATTTAGAGAAGAGGATTGATTAGAAAATTTATAGAAATTTTCTCCATCTCGTTAAGTTTACGTGTCACACTGAAAGATTTCCGATAAATAATTTGAACAGCAAGGAATATATTCTATCTCTTATATTCCAATTATACTATAATATAATACCAATTAAGTTTATAATCTTCATGTTTTAAATAAAAATGTTTGAAATTCAACGCTTTCCAAGTTAGAAAGAACTTCTCAATTGAAGCAACAAGTCGAAAATATCTTTGAAATATTCACGAGTATATTCTAGAAGCACAGCTATCATTTTTTTTTAACTGTACACACGTTTCCTTAGATATCAAATATTTATAAATTTATCCTACTATCAATTTATTCTGAATAAATACGTAAATTGTACGCACAGCCATTGTATACGACATCCTTTGAACGATGCAAAGAAGTTGAATATTGAAACGTGTGTTGCTTTATTCTTCTTCGAGCTTCACAACTGTTTCCCTCTACTCCCTTTCTGTATTTCTTCGTTTTCTTATCACACTTTTTCTTCCTTACCTTCTCGTTTATCTGCCCGAACAATTGTCGGGTTAAAGGTCTGGTTTATAGAAGTTATGACTGTCTCGGTTTTATATTGTACAGCCGTCCGTTTCTTAGTTCCCTTGGATTCTTTCCGCTTCGTCTCGCGATTTATGCATGCATATCAAGATATTTATGATTATGCAAAGTCTCGATTTATATTGATGTTTTTTTTTATTAATAACGAATTATTGCAAAATATCCGTGAAGTTTATAAACGCATTAATGAAATTTTTGAGTAGGGAATTTATGATATTTTTGTTTAATATCGTTTCTTCTTTATAATTCTGAAATTGAAAAATTGTTAAAATATCTCGTAAACAAGATTATTGTAATTTAATTTTAAATTTTTCGGAAAGCAATTATAAATATTTATTTTTCTCAACTGGATAGTTACACGTTAAAAATTCAATTATCATTTCAAATTATTTAAATAAACGTTCGAATGTAAATCTATTATAGTGATTTTTCCAAAAATCAAATTTAAATTTCAACTAAAAGACCTTAAGAAATTAATATACATTTTACTATTTTATCATAAATTTCGCCAGTACTACATAAAAATAAATAAAAGTGTGATATTCTTTCTCCTTCAAATTACTTAATTTCTAAAATTTACCAAATCAGATTAGATCCAGCTATTGTATTTTAGAAGGAGTAAAATAACAATTTCTACAACGAACAACAAAAGTCAAATAAGATACGCCATAATGCCACTTGTGCATCACTGATGCATAATTCCATCTAGCTTATTTAATCGCATTTGCCGCGTATCTGTATATCGATTGAAATAGGACAGCTTAATATCGACAGGTTTAACCGAGCGCGTTACACTTTGATTCGAAATACCACGAAAATGAAACACGTAGAGCCGGAATGAAACCGGATGTCCAGGAACGGGCGATGGTTGCTGCTTGTCGAGATTGCAACGTGCACGATGCGCCTTATCTTCTCTCGTTTTGTTCACGATTAAATCTGAGATTGGAATGCGTGACTAAAACGTAGAAGACGATCGATTCGATCAGATTTAATATTGTTTCGGTCGCGTATTGGAAGATTATTTTAACAGGGAAATTCTGTTTAATCTGAAAATCTTTATTTCGATCAAATAACGAGTTCAAACGTATCTTAACGTATTCTTGATATATAACAAGTAAGAAAAAATTATTCTTCTCTCTTCTTTCACTTTCAACATCGTTCTTACAACTCTTCCACTTGGAATAAAATATATCCAGCAAATATACCCAGAATTTCACCATTTTCCTCACTATACATACTTCAAAAATATCAAATTGGTAAATAAATCAAATCATCTCGATGATTAATATTTTTAATTCCGTTTGAAATTTATAAAAACAGCAAATGTATATACACAATACATATACGATAAAAGTCTAAGAATTCTCGGTTACAAGTACGAGAATCCGTTGTAAATTAATCTCACTTCCTTACTTCTTCCATGATATTCCTCTATATAAAATAGAGACGATAATATTTCACATCGTCAACCACCGATATTTATTTACGCGCTATCGCGTGACACGATTGAAAATATTCCTATCGTGCATTTCCATCTACGTGTACTATTCCATTAGCGGATATAACGACGAAACACGGCTTAAATGTCTCCACCAAGTGAAACCACGTATATCTGGACGACGCATAACGAAGGGAATCCGATCGGATATTAACAGAAATCCGACGCTTATTCCGTTATACAATGCGCATTATCTGATTTTATCCTGTCCACGGTTATCGGCCACGATTCGACAGATTAGATACGATTCTATCATCGATAGGATGGGGCCATATTCATCGAATCGATATGGATGTGGAACAGGTGGAACACCGAGTCGGTTCCTGTTCCATGGAAGATAACTCGTTCTTGTAATTGGCAGGCTGTGTATCATAGAAATTTCGGTGGTGATCGATCAAGGTTGACCGCCGTTTGTAAATGGGTCGTATCAATTTTGCGTAGCGCTGCCCGGATTGATCGAGTTGACCAGTTGTTAGCGGTGTTTCCTTGTTTGGGGACGAGCTGTAAACGGAGCCTCGCGGTGATAGAAAATTAACGAAGCATGCCTCGAACGAAGGGAAACTTGCCAGGTCGGTGTTAACCTCGAAGCTAAGGGTTTCCGGAATTTCGAGCATCGCGTCCGCGGAATTTACTTGAGAACGAATATTAATTTTCGCCGATTGAGTTTTGGGAATTCGTCGTTGCTAAGATTCTGTTCGGTTGGGCCATTACGAAATATTCCAATGGAAATTACCTAATATGGAAAATTTTCTTAAAATAAACTTTCGAATTTTCATCATTTTTTTTCATGTTACGTGTAATTTCAATTGGGAATGTTTCTTATGATAGGACAATAGAGCATTAAAATTTGAATATTTTATTTTTAAGAAACGAAAGTAATACAGTGGATATTTAAGGGTTGATTTTGTTTCTTAAAAGTAATATTCCATTAATAAAAAAGTTCCATTATATATTTACAATGTTTCGTAAAACAAAATTATTATTCATTTTTCGATAATTTAAAATTCATGTAAATATTTTTGCGACTGTATATATTCAAATAACAAGAAAATATTAAAATGACAAAAAGTTACTTTTGGAAAACTTCAAAGGGTTGGTGCATACGAAACTTTGTTTCTTTGAAGAGTGAATTTAATAATAAACTGATGTCATTAAATTTGTTCTGCTATTAATTATTATTTCTAAACTACGACAGAAAAAGATCTCGATGCAGAAAATAATAAACTCCCATTGTTCGCGTTTCCTTTTCTCGAGAAGAAAAGTTTTCGTCACGGAAGAAAACGTAGAAATGAGTCGATGCACTGGAATAAAAGTTAGCCTTCCGTTATTCTCTGTTTTATGGTGTAATTGATCATCTTCTTGCATCTGTCGCGTGACCTATTTGCCCAGTGGTCGTAATGATGAAAGTTTCGCGATCCACGGTTCGCATTTTCCGCAAAAACTGCCCGCTTCTTGTCAGTTATCCGATCGAGTTTCGAGTATCCATTAGAAGTATCGTGAAACCATCGAAGGCGATCCAAACACATGGAAGATGAATGGATCGATGAAAAGTCCTATAACTATTTGGATATTGTCAGTTTTACTGTTTATGAGATTATCGTGTTGCGACAAGTTATTGAGATCCGTGTGTGAATCATTCGTTTAAGAACTACAGTTGATTTATCACAGGAAAGGTGTATGATAAAAGTATAAAATTGAATTATTTTCTTCTTAGATTTTCTGGGCAAATTAAATTTATTATGCCTCTTTTAATTATTTTCACACGTAAATTTATTTCATCTTTTGAATCGCACGTATAAATTTTGCATGTGTACTGTTAATATGCAATATTGCCATGCATAATAAATATACAATCCTTTAATATATATATTTCATAGCATTGAATAAAAAGAAAAAGAGGAGAAAGAAAAATAAGAAAATTATTTATTTATATCCCATAAATAAATTATCTAGAAACGTATAACGTAATAATTATTAATTAATAATATAAACAATGACTCTTGATGAAATTTCCATAAATGTTACAATAATTCACGTTGTACCCTAACTCTCTCCATTATGCTTCTAATCTGAATCAATCCGATTCTGTTGCGCAGTTAGCCTTAGGATGTTAATTCAAACGGTTTACTTAATTTATGAATCCCGTCCCAGCGTGTGTTCGTTCACACAGTTCGCTTTTATTTCGCGGGCTAATAATCGCCACTGCCTCTGTCTTTCCGGCAAAGTTGAAGTTTCCGGAAGTAGTGTACCGCAGTGTGTTTTAGTTTAAATGAAACGCGGAGATATGTAAGTGAGGGGATGGAAAAGGAGGAGGAGGAGAAGGAGGGGGATGGTTGCGGGAGTGGCGGCTAAATTAATGCGGAATACGTCTGTTCTATGCGGATGGGCCGTCTTTCAAGTACACGCTCGACGAATACACCCGTAAAATACGTACAACTGGATGTAACGACAGAGAAACAGGCAGTCAGATACAGGATGAATTGCTGTATCTGATGCTAGATACGCGCCAACGATGAAATTAGATTATTAAGGCAGCATCGATTATTGGCAAACTGTGTATTCGTGAAATTCGTGGCCGCTTTTGAGAAATTATAATAAAAAGTATTGTTGAAATTTATCAGATTGTAATTTTGCATATCTGGTTGGTTAATGATTAAATATAAAGAATGGATGCATTAAATGTGTTTCGAAGAAAAGTAAAGATGTAATATATTGCTGCTTTGATAAAAAAAGAGGGAAAGCTTGAGCCGAAATAATTTTTTGTGTTGTTCATATTCCTCGTTTGGTGGAATAATATATTGTAAAATTCTATCTTAATAGGAAAATATTTAACGTATAAATCGGTGGATCGCAAAGTTAGATTACTATAAAATTCAAAAACTTGAAATTCGAAATGAGATTTTAAAGTTTAAACTTGAAACTGGAAACTTGAAATTTGAAAATTATGAAATTCTACGTAAATTTTCCCCAAGTCCAATACAAACATTAATCGATGAATAATATGCAAAAGTTTCCTTGAATAAAATTCATGTGAAAACAGCAACTTTCGTTTAACGAAGCTAAATATTGAAATTCTTAATTTGATACTCTCCCTTCATAATAAAACGAGAATAAGTTAAAGGAAATGTTTACATCCCAAGCTTCCATCAGAATCAATATCTTGATCGAGAAGTAGTACACCGGAACTGTTATTGTAACATGATTTATACTAGGAAAATATATATTCAATCTGATACACAAAGTTATTTTTTATCATCATCTTTTAAATAATGAAACAATTTCTCGGAAAAGCGTAAATCTTCGATTTAATTAGGCTTAAGGAATTAATTATCGTTTGGTTAGAAGAAAAAATTTCCTGCTGAAGAAGGAAAAGCGAACAGTAATCGTCTTAAATCGACGATTCATTTTGAAACTACATACCGAGCTTTCGATTTTATTGTGGATTATCAGAAAGATTTTGATGCAGTTTTTTTTTACATCGATGTTTTCTCCACTGATAGGCGTGCTATAAAAATTTGACACGTATTTCTCGCGTTGAAACCAACTCTGTCGAACGAGACCGGCACAAAAGCTCGAGCTCTCACGTTCGAAAGAGATTCCATTTTGATTAAACAATAAAATCCAGCGTTAAATTTCACCAACGGAGTCGCTCCTCTTCGGTTTCTTTCATTAAAATATTTCTTTCTTTCTCGGTTTCACTGCAGTGAATTTCATTATGGAGAATAAAACTGGCAGAATAATAAAAGTGAAAGCAAGGAAAAGAAAACATTCTCCGTAAAGAATAAACTTTTCGAAGAGTAAACTCTTGCAGTATGGAATACTTTTAAGCATTTTTATCCGAGAATTTTCGCGTATTGTGCAGCTACATATTATTGTGGGAATAAATTATTTCATACCTTGTAATAATATTTCAACGGCACTTTGTTAAAATATCAAATACTTTTACGAATAAGAAGAAAGTGATTATTGCAAAGAGATTAAAATATGAACTATTATACGATGGACTAATATTTATGCTGCAAATTTCATACAGAAAATATGTCACATTGCGCTAAATTATGCAAGATAAATGCATACAAATAATCTTCTCTTGAACGCTCTAAACTATCTCAGGGTTATTTACAGAGTTACTTAATCTCGTTACCGTGTTAATTAATCCACTTAAGGAAAATAATCGATGCGATTATCCATCCATCCTTCATAAATTATACACCAACTGCTACAATAGACAAGCTTTGAATACGAAGCGGAAAGTACAAAATGGAAATTAAAAAATCTTCGAATCATTAATCTCGTTTTCTTTTAAAAATGTCTTCTCGATCCTCTTCGCGTTTCTTAAACTTACCACGTAAGAGAAAGAAAGAGAGAGATAAAAAGAACTTTTTAATTTTCACCACCCCTCCAGAGTGTCGTGTCCCCTCGCCAGTCACGCAGCAACGTTAAAAACTTCTCGATTACCCCTTTTCACCCCGGTCGCATCAGGAAACCGATGCACGTAACCCCGTTCCCATTCACGAGATCAATTATTCGCGCGCGAGCAAGTTGGCCGACGCAGGCCCATAATTTTCCCATGTTTGTTCTAGCCGCAACGTAGCCGAAGCAACAGCGTGTTCGAAAGTGTACGTGCACCCCAGCCTGTTTAGCGTGCAGACCACGAGCCCCCTCCCTAGTCGATTACCTTGAAAGTTCATTCGTGAACGCAAAGGTGGCGGCATCGAAGGGCCGATAACGAGGAGGCAAGGCACGATAACGTTATCGTTCTTGGTGAACCTTCGTCCTTCTCTCCTTCCCTCCCCTCCCCCGTATAGACTCGTTCCGAAGTGTGTTCGTAGCGTGCACCCGTTATCTCGTCGTGCACGGCTTCCTGGCTGGGGACTAGCATCCAAGAGACCGCCAACCACGTGCCCGGTATACCGTGGAAGAGCTGTGGTCATCGGTGTCCTTTATCGAACGTTACATGATTCTTCCTTCCTGTCGGGATGCTATTCTTTTTTTTTTTTTTCTTTTTGTTTCTCTCTGGTTTTCTTCCCTTCCGATTCCCTTGATAAAGGGTAAAGTTTGTAGTTCTGTGATGAAATTTTATATTTATGGCTATTAATGGCATCCCTCGAGTTGTTTGTTATTATATATATATATTGATGGAATGATGTGAATTTTGATTTGATTTCGTTGATAAAAATTTGTCAATATTTTATCGGCATAATATCGAAGCACTTCTCCTTTCGTGATTTGTAAGAGACTTGCATTATTGCTGTGTGTCATCTACATTTTTCAATTTCCATATTCATGAAGGCGCAACTTTGATTTATACTGTATAATAAAAAAAGTTTTCGTTTCTCATTTACTATGCTTTCCACAGTATGTATATTTTCAAACACGTAAACTATGAACAAGTCATCCTCTGACAGCAATATAAATATTGCGTGACTCTCATACTTACACTGACACCATTTTTTTTTTCTTTAAATCGTATATGTAAATTCTTTCATCGCAAATGCAATTCTCAACAAAATTAATGAATAATAATATATTCTTCCGCATCATGTTTCAAATTTTCTTTAATAATAAATATACCATTATAATTATTTCATTTACATTCGTCTAAAGAAAAGTAAAAAGTTGAAAGCTCGTATTCACATATTCCATTTTCAAAATTCTTTTTCTCCCTATTAAATATTTCAGAATAATCCTCGTTTCATTTATTAAAGGCAGAGATTACGGATAAGTTTTCCAATCCAAAATTTTTCCAAAATTAATTCTATACTTTCGAGCACATCTCTCACGTAAGTAGATAAACAATCGAATCCATATATAAGCATTCGAGCCACTATCGAGCATATTCCATATACGCGAAACAACTTCATCGAGCGTGGCAGTAATTCGAGCGTGCAGTAACGGTTTTCATCTAGATATGCGGATTGAACGACCATACGATGCACTTTAATTCGATACTGTCAATTTGGCGCAAATTTCAATTACCGATACACGATCAAGAAATGATTGCTCGCGATAACGCGTACCCTATCGTGTATATATAATCGTAACACACCCCCGATCAGGGGTACGAATTTACATTTTACGAGCGGGTAAAATGGAAACAGGCATTTATTTTTCGATACCCCGATTCATATTTATGAAACGAGGATATATACCGTGTACTCGATGCACTTTTTCAATGCATATCAAACGTACACAGTGAGTAATTAAACGAGTATTAATATCATATTGAGTGATGAAACGCAGGTTTCTTTTTTTTCTTTTTTATTGAAACGCTTTGTCCGCCTTGCGACAAGTATTGGTATCTCGCAATTAATTTTCCCGGTCGCTTACGATGTCAACGTCGCGCAACGACTAATTGTCTTTCTATCAACATAATAGAGTACGTAGTAAAGCGGCGGGCCATCAGTAAGCACGATCGTCAGAATATTCTACGAGGCTTCGCTGTGTATTTTACGCCGTGTATTCCGCTCTGAAGACGCAGACCTGAACGTGACAAGATAATTACCACGCCGTGAAATGTATTTACCTAATCCTCGATTGCAACTTCGCTAGAGCTAACTTACGTTGCCACGATTACGGTTCCCTAACAATGTTTTCGCGTCGTTTGTGCAAGATAGGAGAACTTCATTTTCGAGAGGGGGGGATATATATAATACGAAATGAAAGAAACTTTGAATGAGAATATCGAACGTGAGATTTAATTGTTTTATTAGATATTAAATGTATGGAGCGTGTGAAGAGAAGGGTTTTCAAGGGGAATCAAGGGGATCCAATCGATGAAAATTATTACGAGGAAATATTATTTAAGACAAGAGATAAGAAAGATAAGATATTGCAAAAATTGATATTTAGATCAGTTTAATTTCTTCTAGGATTGAGATTGACCCGAGATTTTGATCCTTTATTGGTAATTGGGATTAAATTATGAATCTCATTTCCAAATCTTCTGAGATCTATGATATGGTCGTTATTCATCATTGTCTGATCCTTTTTCTGAAATTTTATGCCAATGAGATTTGTATAACTCGTTCTATGCTAAGATTTGAGAAGAAGTCATATAATTTTACGATTACTAAATTCGAAATTTTGTTGTCTAAGAATTGTAACATATTTCTAGTTCCTTTTTCATGAATTATGAACATTCAAGTTTGAAATTTTATCGTGTCTCGAGGTTTGCTCGGAATAGTTGAGGATGTATAGTTGTGGTTTCAAAGTCGGAGAATTCTACTTCCTGCGGGTCATTAGTACTCTTACCGACGATTCCAATGTTAGGAAGTTTGTAGTCCCACGGTTAAACTGTAATTGCATTAACCTTCTTTGTGTACTTCGTGGCCAATCCTACGGTTCTGGGGTTAGGAAATTTGGAATTCCATGATATCAGAACGTAGATATCGGTAGAGCATAGATATTTTCAGAGAATTTACACAAAAATTCGGTTATTTCGAGATAAATCTTATGATTTATCATTTCAATAATAATATCATAAAAATCTATCAAATTCGTTTGAACGGTACAACATTACACGCTCATAAATTTTTGAATTCAAATTCATTCAATTTCAATTAATACATTAATATTTTCCATGTGATATAATATCAACTTCAAAAAAGAACAAAATTCGCATATCCTTGATCGAAATTCGGCTCATAGAAACATACATTATCAGAGACTCAAGGAAAAGGAATATCTTTCACGGATGGAATTATTTATTTATCGCGATAAAATTTACGAAAGATAGCACTTTGACTTTGCCGCTTATGCCCTCGAATAGGAAGAAAATTTATTTAATATATTCAATGTTGATGACGCTTTATGGATCCTCTACCATGAATATGGAAGGTGGAAAAGAGTAGGGATATTTTTCTAAATATCCATTTTTCCACACGCGTTTGATACGGATTTCGACATTATCGATATAATACGTTATATTTTACAGTCGTCTTTCGTTCACTTTGATCAAAAAATCGAAATCTCTTCAACTCTTTTCAACTTTAGCTGCGCATAGAACGCACATTAATTAACCTATTATTATTAATTAACCCAAGTTTTATTTCCAAATGTCTTACGTAGAACGGCAATTCGTAGAATTTCTCCGGCGATAAGACGCGTTATAGTTTCTAATTGTCGAGGAATAATCACGGGCACCGTTACTCAGACGGTAATGGGGCGGTATTGGCTTAAAGAGCCAATTTGTAGTCGGAAGTGCAGATGTGATATTACGATACGTTTCCATTAGTATGAACTGTACATATTCGCCCGCGGTGAGCGTTACATTAAACGCAATTTGCAATATTCATTCAACCCATCCAACCCACGCCAACAGAGAAAGAGAGAGAGAACCCTTTGTCGGCTATGCCGCATGCGTGCGCCCGCATTCCCTCTTTTCCCTCGCTCCTTTCTTGAAATTTGATTTTCCGCATTATATCCAGATTCGTGAGCGTAGAAAGATCCCCGTTCCAGACGCGTCGGTCGTGGAATTTTATTCCTCGTTTCCTCGATCCACTGTTTCACCGAAATTCCACATTTTCGTGGCCGTTAAATTAACCGTCCACTGTTAATCTTAGATACGAAAAATATCGGCAAGCTTTGTTACGTTGATTGTAACGGTAATTGAAATTATTTAACATTCGAGGGATTATAATCGAGGTTAGTTCGATCGACAGAATTTTATTACTACAGCTTCATCCCTTAGAATGATAAATTAAAGAAGAAATAGATTTATCTAAGATACTTCGTTATTTATTCGTATATATTTAAGAAAATTAAATGAAAAGATCAATACTTGTATATCTATTATAACGATGAATAATTTGTAATTCAATACAAAAGTGAGAAATATCGATGGCTCAATTTATACCATTCTCAAACTTAATCTCTCTCGTTAAACTCATCTCCTTTACAATCAACTCGGGATAAATGTTACACCGATACGTTCCACCGATATATATTACACCCAGTCCATATCAAAATAGAATACACTTACACAGCTAATACAGATCCCCCTTTCAACACTCGAACAGCATCGAATTGTTCGAGCGATCCTCCATCATTTGGCGAAATTTCCGGAGGGGGAAGGAGGGTTGCATCGCAATTTTCCCTCTGGCGGGATTATAAACGCCCGTTCTAACCCTGGTCCCGGCCAAGTGCTCCTTCCGTTATTTACGGCGTCGGAAGATACTCGAGCCGGCCTCGATACCTACCAGGGTGAAAACTGCACGATGCAAGCCCATAAACAGGAAGGGAGAGCCAGGTCCGCTTGCGTCACTCCCCCTCTCTGGTGAAACTGTTCCAGTATTTCACTCCCTTTAACCACGCTGCCTGGTGCCACTTTTTCTCCCCTCCCTGCGCTCGTTCACGCGCGAGGAAATATCCTTCCGGCGTGCGCAGCATCTCCGGTTACGCGGACCTCCTCGTTGACTTCCTTCTTGCTCTCTTCTTTCTTTTTCTCCTCTTTTTAACTACCCTCCTTTTTAACATCGCGAAATCTATCCCACCAACGCGAAAGGAGGGAAGATGGAGAGGAGAGGAGATGAGTAGGGAAATAATTAGGGAAGCGTACAGCGCTGACCGTACAGCGCTCGACTCTTCAACTCGTTCCGTATTTTTAAGCCGGCGGTGGCTTGTTTCCTTTGCGTGTCCGTTCCTACTTTTGGTCTTTCCACGGCCTTTATACGGGCTCGTCCAATTACATTTCTGCCCGCTGTATTATTCATTCGGTGGAGCGAGATAAACTGCGTCGGCTTAGAGCGCGATTATAAGGGTCGTTGCCTACTCCTACTCTCTTTCGCTCCATTCATCCCTCGACTTTTCGAGTATATTTTGAAAACTTAGCTTGGGTATGGTTGTTCGCTTTTTGAACGTGCGTGCGAGTTTTCTGGGGAGAATGTGCGTACACGAGAGGTACGTGTGATATATGCGTCTGCTGATAATTTATAAGGGAATTTTTAACCCGTCGATATTCTATGAAGTTTGAGGATCTAGTTTTTGGTATCTTATAACGCTATTTGTCAGGACGAAACTTTTGGTAATGATTTATTGAATTCTTACTTATATGAAATAAGTTAACGTATTATATAATCGAAAAAATTAGATAAATATATGATTGAGTTCGAATAATGAATAAAAATTTCTTAGATATATTCAAAAGTTTATATATGAAATGAAATAATCTGAAACTATTAATTTGATTAATTAATTTATAGTTAAAATTATTCAAAACTACGATACACTTCAATTCTTACAGTTAAAATCTGAAAACTTAATTTATCAACTTTAACATTGTACAATCCTAAAAAAAAACATACTTAAGGATCACTTTAAATAACATTTAAAACCAAATTTTCAATAATTTATTCTCAACTACGACTATTGCACAACTTTGAAATTCCATTTAAAAGCAACGAGCGGAAATTCCTTCGAGACGTTCGAACGTAATTATAGATCAAGGTATCGAAAGGCATCTTTTAAATCTTTTATTTGCCGCATTGAAGAGGAGTCCGGATCTCGCAATCAGCCTCGAGTAGCCGGGCTTCGTTATCCAGGCCGACACGGGCGTCGATACCGGGGTTGTAATCGAACGCACTGTATTTTTAATTAAGAAACAAGGCTTATATATATATATACACACACACACACACACACACACACACACACACACACACACACACACACACAGTTCAGTGAGAGAAGGTCGGTGGAAAAATGCGGGGACGTTAGCTCGTTTCCTTGCGCAACGTTACTGGATTTAATTAGTACCGACTCTCGTTTTTCGCTCTCTATCTCGAGGAAATGAAAAAGCTAGGCGAAGAAGAAGCTGAGAGAAAGAAGTCCGGAGAGGCAGGCGAGCGAAAGGACAGAGGAGAATGAAAAGAAAGGGGGGAGAAAAAAGGAAGAAAATGAAGGGGTAGGGAGAGAGGGAAAGAGACAGAGAGAGATCGCGTTGGACGGTATGGGCGATGGTAAATGTTTTTCCTCGTGGGGAAACTCGTCTAAAAGGGTTGTCATGGCTTCAGTGGCCGGCAACAGGAGAATAAAAGGAAGCGGAAACGTCTCGTGCCACGTGCGCTTGTCGCATATGCAACGAGCTTTAATGAAAAGCGTATAAAACGCAAATTAACGGACCGATAATAGTTCTAGGATGGTCCCCGGATTGTGGAGATGACGGTCAGTATGGGGCTTGATTGACGAGTGAATTTGTGTGGAGTGCAATTATATTTTATTGTTCGATGTGTGTATGTGTCGTTGATAGGAAGTAAAAACTGAATGGAGTAATATTCTTGCGTAATAATTCCTCCGTTTATCGACGTATCGATGAATTATTAAATTGGAATTAGAATTTTCTTCACTTTTATAATTTTGTTATTGCGATTATTTTGATAAAATTTTATTCGTTCCATCAAGCCTCTAGCTTAAAATAAATCTTTTATATTCATCTTTTTCAAACGAAGATAAGGATGTATAAGTAGATTTATATTGGAATTCCAAAGTGGATATTGTGAGCAGCGTAAAATTGAATGTATAGAGAAGGTTAAGTGAATTTTGATATGGCTCCATCCCACCTATGCATTATATGAGAAATGGTAGCGCGAGCTTTACAGACTTTGCACCTGTCATTCGCGATAGATCGGCGCTCAACGATTCTCGTAAATCAGACGCTTTACCCTTAGCACGTGATTTATATTTTTTGCATTTTACTTCACTCTATAACGATAAATCTCTAATTTCGTGTGAAATGAATTTAGCGGCTCCCATAAATTCCATAGATAGTCGTTATCTACGACTCGTGTTTCATCACTAAAATTGGTGAATTGCGACACTCGATTGAACAACAAAATACCAAATGGATTAGAAATAACGCGAACTATTCGTTTTCGAATATCAATAATTGCACTATTGAAACAAAATATTCTCAAAATAATAACGTAAAAGTAAAATGATTTTAAACCATTCCTATATTATTAAATTGCAAAAAAATATCATTATCTCGGAATTATTACGGAGAATACCCTCTCGACAACTGTTGAGGACTCTTGCCAAAGTGGGTGAAAGCGAGGAAAAAAAGAAATAAAGAATAAAAAGAAATTTTTATACGATATGTAAATAATCCACCATAAGGGAAATAAAAAGAAAATTGTTAGAAATACACGACTATTTAACTGTAAAATTGTATCTATTAAACTAAAAATTAATTCGAAATTGCAATGATTCCGACTGTTTCTTCTCTGGGACGAGGTGATTTCGTCTTTCGTAATTGATATTTGAATTCCAACTTTTCTCGTGAATCACGTTCGAATGAAAACAGTTTCCCTGTTGCATTATTTGGCGAATGGCGCCGATTCGAAGTTTTTCGTCAGGTGGTCACGTTATCTGACGAATGGCTGTGGGTTTAATTCGCAGAGAAAGAACCGCAGTGGGTCGATCGTTGCTGTTTCGACACTGTTCGCCAGAATTACTTTTCGAGCGACGCTTAAAAACTCGTTTCCATTAAACTGTGCCGTAGTTTCGTGTGGTTTTAGGAAGGGAAGTGGTTACAATTGGCAGTTAAACTGCTAATCATTTAACATTTTAGGAAAATTATTTTTCTTGTTTATATGACTATGCTTTCATTTATTTTATGGCTAGGTAAAAATGTTATTGGTGGTGTTATTTTTTTTTTTATAATTCTTGTTACGAAAGAAATAGTGTAATTTTTAAAGACTTTATATATTTTTATACGCTTTTTGGATTAACTGTTAAATTGTACAATTATATATAATTTTAATTATTAGAAAGGTTATACAAGTTAAAGGAAAATATAAAATATTTTAAAATTCCCTTTTTTATATTCAAAATAAATTTGAATTTCAAAAGAGAAAAATTATCGTAAATATGTACAACAAATATGAAATGCAAATGACGAAATATAACATAATAATTTCTCATTTAATATAATGTTTGCTATTTCTAATATCTATTTACAAAGTTTCTATCCTATATTTAAATGAATATCATACAAATTTAATAAATGTAACTCGTTTTAATATCATTTTCTTTTAACAAGAATATTAATATATTCATGAAATATCTTCAAAGGATTGATTCTAGAGGTCAAAACAAAAAATTGGTATATAAAAATGTCTATCGAGGTTAACTTATTAAGATATAAACTGAAATTTGCGTCTTCGTCACATTACTATCGCTTTGCTCATTTTATTTTCATCTCACTTCATCTAATATCAAAATTTCGATTTCAAAGTTATATCACCAATACACAACATGTCTGTATACAGCATCTTTTAATTAGAAATTGATCCGACGAAAGCAAAATCGTATATAGCGTATGGTATCTACATCCCTCAAAAAATTCTCTTTTTTAATATCTATTTATGCCTATTTACTTAATACGTTACGCACGGTCATTAAATAATGTATCGCTTACGCTGTACATAAGTTAATCAATTAATTATACATGTAATAAACCTGTTCGCAACTCGAATGCCTGTTCTCGTTTAGAGTAGCTTGTTTCGAGTATCGATCGAACTTCGTCATTAGCATAACAGCTTCATCGTTGTCGGCCTATCAGACGTCGATCGAACGTGAATCGAACTCGTGGATCCTTCTGCCGGAAGCCTCTCACGCGTCATAAACCTTGTTATAAATTTATGGTCAAATGATTCTTTCCAATTTTTTCCCCTCTCCACCGGTAAATTGGTGAAGTTTGATCGATTTGAATGATTATATTTATTTGAAATTCGATAATCGGGATAATCTTCTCAAAAAAGAAATTAAGCGTGTAAAAAGATACGTTTTATTTACTTTTTTTTTCAATTCATTATTCGAATAATGTTCGTTAAGATTAAAAAAAATACAAAATATCCAATTTTTCATTTCAAATTGATTCAAATTGACATCATATAAAATTGGCATAAACTAGAAATCTAGTAAAGGGAAACAAATTCATTAAAAGTAGAATAAAAGTTATGATAAATTGGGGGAAAAAATATCGTTCACTGTTTGGATAAATATTAAGATAAATACGTAACTAATTATAAATGTTTCATAAATCTACAATTTATCTACAATTTATAGTTGCAAAAAAGAAAACGCGTACGAGATCCCACTTTCCCCAACTCGAGGTCATCGGAAGTAAATGTCGAGAGTTTCCGCTAAAGACTTTCGAACGTGTCCCACAAATCAGGCATCGCGTGCGTATCTTGTTTCTGGAATCGCATAAATTTCACATTTCGTTCTCGAAACACCGAGCGTAAACTATCTCACCTAGAAGAGGATATTTATTCGTATATCGCAGAATATCCGACTACCCATTTCTATATTTCAGTTTCATCATTTTTTTTATATCCTTCGCAAAATATATCGCGCGACTCTTCTAGATTTCCACCATTTGGATACTTTTTACACATCGATTTCTATTACATATTTCTTATATTTCTATAACTTAGAAATTGAGATTAAAATGTGTATAAAAAAACATTTATTTACGATTCGTATATTTGAGAATAAACAAGAGTTATCCCCAACGTGTATTTCGAAATACTATTATATAATTATTCAAATTGTTATTGTACAAGTTGCAGATTATCGATCAAATTCATTCTTCAAATTTCCCAATTCATATTTTCCTCATTTCTGCAATTCAGAAACGGCATTAGAAGCAATTTCTAATTAACGTTCAACATCGATCGAGGATAGAATCGTAGAATAAAAATGCAGATTGCTGATCGGAAGTTACAATATTTGATCATTCATAAATTTGAGAACATAAAACAACTATCAAAAATATATATATATATCTTCTATCAAGTGTAAGGACTGAACCATATACGCGAGAGAACGGAGCTTCCGCCATTCAACAAGTCCCCAGTCGTGACATTCTTGAGGCGAGACATATTTCCATCCGCGGTGTTCCGCCGCCAATTTATGCCCTCCGGTCCTCGCTTTCGCCCATCCGCGAAATGCTTGACATTGGGCGAACATGCGCCGTGTTTCCACCCTGTGCTGGCCCTCTTAGACGCTAATTTACTCGCCTTGACGCGACACTAGCGTGTCACGGCTAGACAGACTGATGCGATTAATGCTTGTGTACCCCCACCGTCGCGCTTAGGATAATCTATACTCATTAGTAGACCAAGCTTTGGATAGAATTTCAGAGGTCTTAGGGAACGTTTCTTGTTGCTTTAAGGATTATGCTAAGGGATTTTTTTTTATCTCGTGATTTATGTATAAGTGAAGAGAATGATAATTAAAATAGATATAAATGAATAATGATAGAATTGATAGAATTAAAAAATTTAAATATAAATCTTCTTTCTGAAGATTTTATGCTTCGTTTCATTCGTTTTTATTTCATTTTTTATATGTATTTTTTTTTTTTTCGATTTGCACTGCACAAGATATAGATTATCCGGTTGAAACTGGTAGAAGCAACGAGGCGCGGAATGTTGTAACAACCGTTGTGTGCTCTACGTAAAAGAAAGAAAAACGACAAATTTTACGCACGTGAAATCGTTCTACGTAAAATCCATTTTTGATGCTTGTAGATAACTGTCGCGTAAAAGATGCCTTGTTCGCTTTTTCGACAAATTCAGATACAATTCGAATCAATTCTTCCGTAAAAAATTTCTTTTAAAACAATATCTATCCATTGTCTGCTTGTCTCGATGAAAAAAATAAAATTTCTTTATTCGATGAATTTTACGGAGATCCGAATTTTTATATCCGAAAAAAAGATAAAAGAAAAAGAGAAAAAGAGAAACTTCTTACAAATTTTTCATTTCTTATGATACAATAAAATTCTTTGTCCAGATATCTCTTTGAAAGATTAAATCTTCCTATGTCTGATTTATCATAAAAAATAATTAATATCTTTTTACTTATATAATTTCTTCATTTGAATTTGAAACAAATCAAAGAAAGAAAGAACATATTTTTATTAATATCTTATAATTCCTATATCAAAAAAAAAAAAAAGAAAAAAGAAATGTGAATTTCTTTATAAAGGATTTTCTTTCAATTCAATAATTTTTCGCTTCGATCTAATCCTCTCTTTCTTCATCCCTAATTCAATAAATGAAACAAAACTTCTTTGTTCCACGGACTCCACGAGCATTCTAATTTTCCTAACCAAAAGAAAAAGAAAAATAAAAAAAAAAAGAATAACCTCGTATAAATTCTTCATCTCTATTCTATCCCGGACACGGTGACACGAAATTTTTCGTCCAGATACCTCGAACAGCTCCGTCAGAATCATGATTCACCACGATATCCTCGCGTGGAAATAAAAAAAAAAAGAGAGAGAGAGAGATCCTCCGAGCCTTCGTGTCCCGTGCCGTGAACTCGAATGAGACGAAGCAGAGAGAGAAAAGAGAGAGAAAGAGAGAAACAGGTTTGGAACTGCATCCAGGATGGCTTGATATGCAGGACGAGGGCTGGTCTAAGGATGCAACGTGACCTCATCACTCGGCCTTCGTTCTTTCCTCCACGGTTGTCCGAACTGGAAAATATTCCTCCCCCTCTTCTCCTCAATCGCGTAGCTACGTCCAAGGGATCTCTGAAACCTTTTCCTATGCTCGAAACACTTTGGAGCCCGCAAGTTCTCGTAAATCGTGCATTTCACTCGAATCGTGTGAACCGAATGTCCCGAGTCTTTGGATCCCTTCGCCCAGTTGTGGACCATTTCCCGCGTGGCGAAATGTTTTTGGGACCACGATTCTTTCGTTTCGCTTTAAATTGCTTTCGCATAACATTTGCGTATTATATGACTTGCGAATTTTCAAGTTTCGTAGAATTTTACGTGGCAATGTTAGTTTTTATTAAAATGTAACGTAAAAATATTCTTTTTTTTTAAAATTATATTAATGCATTTTTAAAAACAAGAATTTTTCAATTCCGTAAAAGACAATTGTATAATTTCAAATTTTTATTTGTTTCTTAAAAAATTATTTGCAAACAAACTTTTTATAATATGAGTGTTTGATGCTTGTGGTATGATTGAAAAGAATTTGCAAAAATTTGAAGAATAATATGATAATCGAAATTAAAATTATTTTAATATCTTCGATTGTTAATATAACATATTTTACTTTAATTTTAACTTTTATTTACATTAAAGTTACCAGTAAATGATATAATTCAATCAAGAAAAATTCGATTCCAACCAATTCTCGTGAAAAACGTATTATTAACAGCTTTCATTCAAGACATTTTATCAAATTTTCACTTGAAATTTTCACTCATTCGAGACAAATGCAGTTCCAGCCATCGCGTAACCGCTATAACTCTACCGAATCGTTTTCCAACCTATTTGTATCTTCGATTCATTATTACACGTCGTACCGCCCATTCCCAGTTTTCGTTTAATTAAACCATACTTCGTCGAGCGAATTTATATACCGCGTGACTTTATACCCCAATTGACTTGCCATAATCGATCACGCGAAAAATTTACACACCTTCCTCCTCTAGAGCCACGAGTTTTTCACGATATCTCGTTCGACGCCCGACACGATAGATGCAACATTTTCGCCCTATTCCCCACCGTCTTGTCAATCCTCCAACAACGTCGCTCTCGATCCGAACAAATCGGCCTGCACGTCCATTTTCGACTCGAGGGCACGAGAAGAATGTTCTCGGGACACGTGGCTCCCTGGTTCATGCGGCACGATAATCGATTCGTGGCCGGATCGATGGGGATCGCGTCGAGAAACCCTTCGTGACCTTCTTCAACTTCTTTCTCCATCGGAACGAATAGGGTACGCGACAAAGTGGAGTGGTACACGGATAAAAGATTCAGTCGTTTTCTCGTTCGAGGACCAAGGTATTCCTACCCTATTTCACTTCTCATCTATTTCCTCCATTGCTTTAGTCACTCTCTTCTCCCTTTTCTCAACCCCTCCTTCCCTCTTCGTTTACCACGTACCACGCGAACCAGATGTCGCGTTGACTTTAGCCAACCAACTCGATTTCGCGACACGTATGCGACCAGCACGATTAAACTTTAAACCTCTCCATTCCATCCAAGGAGATTCCATCCCGCCACATGGTGTCCTCTCTGTTAACTCTCGCTACGAGCCGTTACTCGCGAAGTACTCGCGAAGAGGAGCAGATCGCCCCAATCGCGTGCAATCCGTTTCTTTGATTCGATAAAACCTCCTTGTTAATTTATTAGCGCCGATACCGCTTTGATCCCGTTTCCAATTCGATTCCGGTCCGAAAGGGGAAGGGAGGATCTCGTCGCATTAAAGTTCGCCGCGCGTGAATGTTGGATGACAATGTCGATTGGAGGAAAGCATCGAGATTGAATCTCGAGGAAACTCAAACTGTTTACTTGGCTACCCTCTTTTCCGGTGATTCACGGCTACGAAGGGGGAGGGAATGGGGGAATTGGGGGAGAAAAAGTTTTGGGGAGTCGCGAGTCACCGGTGGATTTCGTATGCAGCTGTGAGTGACAGCGCTCCTTAAGCCTGAAGGCCATCCACTCGGCTTATAAATTATTAATTTTTCTGAGGTAGAAGGTGGGACGCAGATGCGCGCCGGAAAGTTGATTATTCGGGACAACTTGCCGCGATAAATCAAGGAGAACA
Organism: Apis cerana; assembly: GCF_029169275.1. Classification (NCBI taxonomy): domain Eukaryota; kingdom Metazoa; phylum Arthropoda; class Insecta; order Hymenoptera; family Apidae; genus Apis; species Apis cerana. The sequence continues at coordinate 4,178,865 of NC_083857.1, forward strand.
ACTCCTTTAAAGTTTGATGGTCAATTGGCTAGTCGGCAGAGGGGAATAGGATATTATTTTTTGCATCTTAAAGCAACAAGTAAGTTTGAATTCGTAAGTATTTTTTGACAGGGAAACGGGGATCGAATGTTTGGAATTGGAAGATGAGAAGAAAATTCGAAAAGAACGATAAGAATTAAATAATTCAAAGGATACGAAAGGATACTAGAATTATGGAATATTATCGACAAATATACGTCGACATCTTTTAGTTGGCTGGAAATTAGTTTCCAAATTATTCTCACCTAGCATTCAAATAATACAGCAACTTCTTCAACAGTCTTAATTATACATACATGTTACGGCGGATGTATTAATTCAGGATGCGTGTACACTTCTTAGTCAATGTATGCACATGCTAATTCGGTAAAGTAAATGCATTCGCAAACAATGAAGTTTAAATTCTTGCTAAAAGCGCGTTACATTACGCAAATGGATACATTCACCTAATAAGATTAGAAAATATATACTTGCTGATAATTTAAAACATATAATATATAAATATATCTACTATGCAATATTATAAATCGCTGACAAATCGAGATTACGTAGATGATTCAATTTTAAAGTTATGCATCGTCACAAATATATATCGCAGTAAGATAAACAATACGAAACGGATGAATTGAAATAGATTAGTATAAGATAAACAATGAATCATTCCACTGATATAAATATACAAAGTGGAAAGCCTCGTAATCTCCTTTGTGAATACAAAGGATCTTATTATTAGACTAATCTACAAATTTATTAAATTTACTATACTTACCATAAAAATATGAATTTCTATCATACTATCGTAAATATGAATCGTCTAGATTGATAAATTTGATTAACTACAGCTGTGAAGCACAAATTTCCATCCCTACATCAAATAAAATTCTCGTATAACAGCTCTTCGATATTTCGAACTCAGGTGTCTTCCGTTAAATTCACGCCCCGCTCATCGTCATCAGCGTTTCATCATTAATTCCACGCGTCATCCGACCCTCTCTCACCAACTTCCAAAACTCGTGAACCACCTTACCCCATCGATTATTTCCGAGCTCTGCGATTCGATCTTCCGCTTCCGGTAACCAAGTGTTTCCAAGAGAGAGAGAGAGAAAGAGAACAGGATTGAAGAGCAAACCTACGTTCCTCCGCAATTTTTCACCACCAACAATGCAAGGGTGGAATTAGAAGCGCGTGGATCGGCGTTAAACGAGGGCTAACTCAGAGGAGTAGAGAAGGATAAGGTTCGGTTTCTAGAAAAGGGAAGAGAAAGAGCGGAGACCCGCTGAGTTTGCTCCCACGAGATATCGAACTTTCCCTCTTCCTCGCTCTCCATGCCGAGTTTATAACGCGATCCTGGTGCAACTCATCGATTCGGTTCACACGAATTTCTTACGTATGCGAACGATGTCCAATTGTAACGGCCAGGTGAATTCGATTCGGAAATCGTCGACTCTTAAAGCCACTTCTTTCGCCCGATTGTTATCTCCATCGATCGTTGAAACGTGAATAATTCGGTAAAGGGAGAGAGAATGAGAAAAAAAGAGAGGATAACTGTCCTCGATTTGCTCTTCGACAGTTGGATAGGTTTTTCGGAGAATAAATGGCAGATACAAAGGATTGTGAGTTTGCATGATATATTTTGTTTCTTTTTCCCCTGTTTTTTTAAAATTTGGGATTTAACTTAAACGAGTATTTTAAGAGCGTTGCTTTAATCTCTTAGTTATTGATTTATAAATTATAGAAGGAAAGGGATGAAGGTTCGAGTCGATTAAGAATTTAACGTGTTGATAGAAAAACAATTATTCGTTCTTGAGAGATAAATAATATTAAAATAAAGAAGAAATTGAATGTATATATTAATCATATGATTTGAATATTCTTGTAAAGTAAGTACAAAAAAATTCGATATTATATTTTCACGTTTAAAATATTATACAGAGTATATATTCATTTTCTTAGGAAATAAATTCTCAATTTAATCCTGATTATGATTTTTGTTTGTTTAATTTTGTGTTTAATTTTATTCTTCGTTCTAATATCAGAAAATTAATAATTTATCGTTGAAATTATTTTCATCATTGATAATTAATAACTTATTCGCAAGACATGATATTGGTATTGATTTTGTGTCAGCACGTTGTAGCAATGTATTATTACCATTTTTATCAAGTTCACTAATGCAGAAAATAATTGTTCAATAATTAATTTAACAAAATAATAACTTTATTAACGTCCAACACATTTTATAATTCGAACAATTTTCTCGAACAATAAATTTGTTTATAACACGCTTGAAAAATATTCGATGCTGAAAGATTTTTAATTAATTACATTGTGTGACACTTGCATGATTGCATTTACTCAACACAAAACAATCCATTATTCTACTCTTTATATCCTTGTCCGTACTTTTATTCGTCAGTGAAGTGCTCCTTCCATTGTGAAAATTAAAATCGTTATCAATTATCAATATTTTCTCCTAAAATCGAAAATACTTTGCATAAATAACTTACAAAATGGATCGGTACGAAAAATTAACCGAATCTTATTAATAAAAAACTCTCTCTTCCTTCACCAAGAACCAAATAACCGTAAAAAAAACCAACTCCCTCGCTCATCCATCGCAATAGATTCACCCACCAATTGACTGTTCGAAGCGAGCGAGCACGTCCTGCCGCACGATTAGATGAAACGAGCTTATGCTTATGCTCGTTTAACGGGTCTGCCAAGAGAGAAAGAAAGAGGGGGGGACTTGTGCGTCGCAACCGATGCGTTGAAAAACGCACGAGTGCGCGATGTAAACGACACACTTTATCGAGGTGGAGGACGTGGAGGAAGAGGGCAAGGGTCGCAAACTCCGGTTTCTTTGATCGGCGATGCATCGAGAAACCGCTCCGTGGAATTCGATATTTCGGTGCAATCAAGTGCCGATCCCCCACCTCGGTTGATATATGCATTTCCTCTTTCGTTCGTCTCCTCTTGCTTCGACGTACACGCGTGTGCGGTGAAGTAGACATCTCCTGTGGGTGCACAACTCGCGTGAAATAATTAACAACACTTGTGACGATACACGAGCTTGAGCCGCGAGTCCCCACGGCCACTTGAAACATTCACCAACGACGATACGTGCTCGACTACGATCATCGCGAGAGCGATGCAAAAATTTAATCGATCATCCCCGATGTGGGACCTTTCGATATCGTCGAATCGTTTTCAGATATTTGTTTAGATCGTGATCGAACTTGAAATTTTCTATCGGGATATTTTTACGATTGATGATTTAGGGGGGAAAAATTCATGACGATATTTTCGTAATATGTGATTCATAATTTATAGGGAAAAAATAGTGACGAAATTGAAGTTGTAGCCACGTACGTACTCGTGGAAATTGTCTGGGGATGGGAAGTAGTGCGAACTATTTATCTTGTTGTTAGTGTAGGAAGTTGTTAAGCCTGTGAAAGTAGAACTTGTTGACGGATAAAGTACATTGTTGTTATTGTACAGTCTCTATCGTTAAATTGGAGATTCTTTTTAGTTGAAGATTCTATCTTAGGGAAAATTAAAGAAGCGAATTATCTTTTTTTACTTTTACTAAATTTTTACATAATATTTTTTAATTTAAAATTCTTATTTATTCGATAAATCCAAATTGATCGATTTAAAATTGGATGCATTTTATTTAGAATATCAGTGCAAAATTATCAATATATGTATAATTTTTTTTGCCAATAAAACTCATGAAATTTTTTATAATTTCATTTGCAAACAGATTTACATCACGTATTACATTTGATCCATGATATTAACGACTCGATACACGTTCAAGTTGACTTTATAAACTTTTATTTGTGTAAAATGAGATCGATTCCCAGGGGCAATATTTGTCTGTTATAATTAAATGCAACGTCAATTCGAAATTCAATAAACAATTTTAAATATTAAACGGCACGGGAAAAACAAACAAATAATTTCGTGGATTTATACGTACATGTGATTGGAAATACCAATTGCGTGTTAACCTTTAAAATTTCGCGCAATTGCACTCTTCTCTCTCCGTCTTTCTCTCTCTTTCTTTACCAGAATAACATTATCTTTACAATAAAAAAAAATGTACAAAATTAACAATTATTAATTTTCTCGATTCGATTTCCATAATTATTGCATCATTGTTAAATCGAATATTCTCGAAGATTCTTTTGCTCGATACAAGTTTCTCATGCGAATATCCGAGGATCACATGCATGGGTATTGCAGAGATATGAATGACATATCCTTCGTAGAAGTTTTAGCTGTTTAACTACTTACGTTCATTGTAATCTCTGCACTAGTTAACGCGAGTTCCCTATGGTTTTACTTGACGGTATAGCTATCAAAGTTCCTACACTCCATTAAAATTGGAATATCCTGATATGCCGAGTCCCATGTCGTGTTGTAATTTCAGTATCGGTATCGTAGCGGATCAAATGGTAATACCTTCCATCCCCTATGTCTGTTGAAACGTGGTTCTAGGGTAATGGTGAAATTATGCTTGGGATGGGAATGAAATTTTAAGCGGAGAATCGATAGAATAGAATTTTCGTGTTGTGGGGTCAACCGAAAATTTGTATACACGTTGGTACATTTTTATATCATATTTTTAATAACATACACGTTTATATATTCTTATTCTTTCCAAAAAAAAAAAAAGTGAAAAGTATTCTAAAACACACACGATTCAATGCATAACAAGTCTAAATTTTACAATTGTCATTCTATAAATATATCCATCATATATGAATTATAATTCACGAATCGTCGTTTGAAAAAGTATTTAAACAATATTATTTTTCTCTGCTTTAATTCTTAATTCTTTCACTTTTTTATCATTATGAACCAAAAGCTATAAATGTTCGACTTTTACCTCATGTTTTACGACGATAGAATGCTTTCCCTTCGTTAGACAGTCGACCTTCGTTAGGGTGTCAGATTCGAGGGAAACTTTGGGGAAAGTCCACAGTTTGCAGGCGGTGATGGAAAACGCTCAGCCACAAGGAATAACTTTTAACTTTCGCGATTTTACGACCGCGAAGAGTTTATACTTGCCGCGCGGTTCTTCAAAAGTCTGCTGATGCGGATACAAACTAACTTCTTTATCGCATGCTCGATCAATTTGATATTTTCAATCGTGAAATGTCTGTAACTGGAATTTGCTCGATTAAGATCTCGTTGAAGATCGTTGTTAATGTAGATCAAGATTGAGAGATCAATCAAATATTTATTAATAACTGAAATTTTCATCTTATTTTTCTTTATTTACCGCGGTCCTTGATCCTTCATTTCGATTATTTGAATAGTAATATATTTGGAAAAATAAGTTATTTGGATACTTGTTATTTGATTTTATTAGAAATATGGAATGATTTTTTAATAATACAAAATAACGAAAAGAATTAATATATTTTATTTTATTATTATATTATAAAGTAGTTATTTGATATTTTTAAGTCGAGTGAAAAGTATCCAATCCTGTTTTGGGGAATATTTTCACAACCATATCATGTTTTTGTACATAATTAAGTTTGTTGCAACGCTCGAAAGGCTCAGGACATTTTGTGTTTCGTTTTAATTATCACGATTAAGGTATGTGAAATATAATGTATTATAATAATCTTGATAAAGATTAAAAATGGTATGATTATTGTGCATTGTTAATATGCTATTACAAATACTAATAAGAGGACGTAAATCGTGATACAACTATATTTCGATACATCATACCTAATCCTACAGTGCAATTAATAACAGAGTTCGAGGAGTTTATCATTCATGAAGTACGTTAAATGCGAGTCACAATAAAAAATTAGCCTGTTTTGCATAGTAAAATATTCTTCTTAGAGAGCGGCCTGACTCGACTCTCGTTTCTGAATTACATTCGACCGTGTTTCTGGCTCGAATGAGCACGCTTTCTACAAGGCTTTAAACGCGGTCGCATGATCGTCTTCCCGGACTTTTATTTTTTCTGGCGGATCGTCAGCAAATTAGGCAAAATCGAGAGCTGCTGAACGAGAGGCCTCGCGCGCATTCGAGGGATCCGCATTCTTCGCTCCGCTTTCACATTTCTTTTACGGTCCATCGGTGCGAGTTTTCGAGCGGGTTGTGACATCTTCGTGATCGTTGCTCTCCTTTTTTCGTTTATGGATGTAGTTGTTTCTGGAACAAAGATTGATGGTTTATGAAGCGAGGTGAGAAAGTGTTACGATGGAAAATTTCGAATGTGTTTGTTCATTGTGTGGAGGAGGATTTCTGATAATGATTGAAACAAATTTTATCAATCTAATAAAGCATTTCTTTTTTTATTTGTTTCAGGTGAGTAAGCAGTAGTTGGAATAATTGGTAGTTAAAATTAGGAGGAGGGTGAGTTCAGATTTTAAATTTCGTACTTTAATTATTCGAAACTATTAATTTTAAATATCATTTAACGCTGTTAAATTACTTTGGCAAAGTAATAATATGTCTCTTTTATATACATCTTAGAATTTCAATTATAAATGTTCGAAAGAAATTTATGACTCAATTCAAATAACATTTTAACAATAAATCCTAAACTCTTAAAACTTAAACTCTTAACTAACTCCATAACTCGAATTAGTCATCTTACACATCTTTCACCAAGTTCTGCAATCGATCTTAACTAACGAGTCTCCTTCATTCAACTACCCCTATATCCTGAACTATAAACTTCCTTTAACTCTGCAACAACTAATTCCATAAAATATTCAATAAAATAATCATTCTAAATATATCATACATAAATGATTGTACAATCCGAATTCGCGTTGAACGAAATCTAAAACTGATTCAAACAGAACAGAAGATATCGATATAAACAGTATAATAGAAACATTGTTATACGAAGCTTCACCAATTTTATCAAATCTAAATCGTTATTCCTATAATACACAAGAGAGTTGACCATAATTAAAACAATACAAACGAATGGAAATTGGGAAAAATACAGACTTTTCACGAAATTAGCGATCGGCTGTATAAGGAGCCGCAAAAACTCGCAAATATCGTCGACCCATCTTCATCCGTATTCCGGCGCCGAACACGCGCAGCCATGGCAGATCTATTGCCAGCCTGTCCTGACACATCGGTGCACCGCATCTTCGTGGCCGGTGGCCCGTGAGCGCGTGTACGTGCGCCTCTGCATATTATATTATCACCAGGAGAAGGTGGAAGCCATATCCTTTCGTGGGAGGGTTGAAGGAGGGTTTGGGCGAAGAGGGTCGAAAGACGAATATTCCCGCGGGGGTGTAAGCGTGTCTACGCGGCTCCATAAATTTCACACCTAAGCTTGGCCGAACACGATGCAGTCTCGCGGCCATAGGAATGTCGTTGCCGATAAAAAAAATTGCCGCAGATTAATCTGGATTAGCCCCTGATAAACTGGCCATAACTCCTCGAGCCTTTTTTTTTTCTTTCTCCTTTTTTTCTTTTCCTTTTTGTGCCCGGTGAAAAGATATTAACGTTGCTATATCTATCCAGCCACCCGTTGCTATATCGCCGTGAAAATATGCTCGACACGTTGGAACTGACGAATCGTGGAACACGATATTTCGTTTCCTACACGAGCGAGGAGGAAAGGTATTCTTGAAGTCTCTTTTGAAACTATCTTTGCAATTGCGTTGAACGAGATATGTGTAATAGTTAAATGTGAAGATGATTCGATGATAAAAATATGAAATGGTTTTAGAATTGCGAAGGAAGATAATTTGCGATTTGAAGAACTTGGAACTCGAAAGATTGCGAAAGAAGAATTTATTTAATATTTGATTACTAGCTTGAGATCTTGTGTAATTAAAGATTATAAATTTATAGAAATATATTTTTGTTTAATCAAAATGATTTATACGTAAAAATATGTATTACGAGAAGAAAAGAATTACTATGGAATTTTCCCTGTTGATGAAAGAGGATCAAAAGATAAATATTACGTCCAATATACACTGAAATCTCATCATAAATACTTGAACCTTAAATAGTCGTACTAGGAAAAAAATTTTTATTGGGTGAAATAAAAAAGGTTCAAGAAAGGTGAGATCAATAAATGCTTAAATTTCCAAGAAATAATTAAAAAAATTATACGCATAAGACAACATGGATGTTTGTGTGTGGAAGCAGAATATATTTCGTGTGGATTTTATTTCGTTTCATTTCTTAAAACGATGAAATGCTTAGGAGAATGGTGAACTGAAAAATACTACATTCTCAGTGTTTTAAAGTCTAAAATTACTGCATAGTTTGCTGCATAATTAACGTTTGTAACTGTGTTGTAACGAAAAATAAAAACATGGAAAAGGGACATGGAAAAAGAAAAGTAGTATGCATTTTGGACAGAATGGTCTGTGCGAAACTCTCTGATAGCGAATATAGAAGAACTGCAACATATGTAACAAAATGCAGAGTTTTGTAACAACATTATGTAATTTTTGTAGAAGAAATTTTTGTGTCGAAATTTATTTTATTATGGAATATAGTATTGGTTCTAACGTAAAAAAAAGAAGAATCACGAAGATTCGAACGAAGTTTTAAATATCTTTCTTTTAAACTTCTTTTTCTCATTATTTAAAAAAAATATGATTTCGTGTTCCTTATAAAAATAAAGCTTTCTTCAACTTGATTTCTTTCAAACATATATGAATATGATATATCTCTTTTGCATTGAATTCTTTAATTATAGTCGAAAAATTTTTCGAAAGAATAAATTAATTATAAAACTGTATGACTTTTTTCATGGATATAAAAATAAATTGGATTATAAAGGATTAAGCAAATGAAAAATCCTTTTTTAATCTTTCAAATGTAACAATAAAAAGATGATTTATTTTTTTTTAAGATAATAATTCAATAACGAAATGACAAAATAATTTAAATGATTAATTTAAAAACCCTTCATCTCAAAATCCCTTCTTTGAAAGAAATGGATTTTCCCCAATAAAATAATACAATAAATAAAAAATTTATATCGTGTATATAAAATTAAATCGAATTAAATTTCATTCAACGGAAATTCTTCTTTTCACGCGCATTATAAAAGATTATTTTCAAAATGTACTGGATGAGAACGAGTTTCGATTCGATCAGAACAGTTTTCAGTTACACTCATTGCAGCACACTCTTTCTTCATATCTCTTCTTTCTCTCTTCCCTTTCTCTTTATATACATATATATATATTTTTATATATTGATTTCACGCTTGTTGGAATACACGCCTCGTGTCCAACCATAAATTATACGTCTATCTATCGAGCCGTGACAGAGATTTATCACGGGTTATCCCCGTGTAGCGAAATTTACTCGATGTAACAACAATCCATCAGGGGTGTGACTAATTAATTAAAGCAAGAAACTCGGGCATTGTTCGATCTGTCCTGTCTCGTCCAAATAACGCGATTACCGTTTAATAGTAGTCGATAGAACGGAAGTTTATAAATATTTATCGAAGTTCCAGTTCGCATGTATGCGTGTTACACACGCGGGAAAATTCAACTTTGTAATTAGTTATTTATGGCGGGAATTAGAAAGGAGCGCGCATAATTTATACAGTTTGCCAAGAGATTAATAAATAACGAGATTTATCATCATCGTCCGCTCCGTCAATATCGTGTTTACTTTGAATCTCGGTCGACTGTTAAACAGGAAATATTATGTGCGATTTATACAGGACAATCCACGTACGCAGCAGGGAATTATAAAGTGTTAAATCCAACGTCGTTCGATAATTATTTACTTAAATACGGCGATACGTGTGCGGAAAAATGGATGTAGTTTTATTTATGTCCTTCCCCCTTTTTTTCTCTTTTTTTAGTTTTTCGATATTTGATAAATATCATTTTTTGACGGTTTGTCGATACGTTTGTTTATGACGTTCTTTTTAATCTTTTATTCGTCTGATAAATAAATTTTAACACGTTTTATGAATATAATTTAATTTTTCGCAAATGACTCTTAACACGTTTTATAAATAGAATTTATTCTTGTTTCTGTAAATAAATAATAAATTATTAAGCCTATTTTGTAATCGATGATTGGAATTGTTATAGTACGAAGAATTGTGATTAGACGAAAAAGATATTACGTAATTTCATTTCCCTTCACTTCTTTTGGAATCAATAATTTTGGAGTTTGAAAAGTATAAAACTATCATTGTAATAAAATCATAAACAACCATAAAAATTATCGTGAAACGGGCAATCCTCACCGAAGAACGCACATTGATCCTCGCTCGTCCGACGAAGAAAATTAATAAACCTATCGTTGATCGACAATCGTTTGCGCCTGGATACCGTAACTAAATCCACGGGATAAGGACATCGTCTGGTGGTGATGGGCATGGATATCCCTCCCTATATCCTTTTCCCAACGGGGATCTGCGTGGCACGGAGGAGGAGAGCAGATCAGGGAGAAAGGAGAAGAAGGGTAAAGGATTTCGCTGGGCTAGACGCCTTGGATCACGTCGTGAGACGGGTTAAATTGACGGGATAACGGCCGATCGTGTCTGAAAGCTTAAAGTCTGCCACGAAAGTGATTACCGGCTTGCTCCTTCTATATATATATATATATCTATATACACATCTTTCGCCATCTTACCACCCACTATGCCCAACCTCGAGGTCCGTCATTAATAAACCGATTGAAGTTAGAGGTCGCGCTAACGAAGATCCGCAAACCTTAACGAGTGTCTACAATTAAGACTTGAATTAGCGGTGGAACGCGGTTGTTTCTATTCTGAAAGTTGCGCTTTCTGAGAGCACACGTAGCCTTCTTAATTGTTCTTCCGGTGATCGGAGCAGGGATAAAGATTTTGTCGATAACGTGATGGGAATTTGGAGAGATCGTTTCGGTCGTTTGAATCGTATATGTGGACGTGTTATGGGAAGAGTTTGTTTGGAAAAATTCTGTATGCTTGGAAATACGAGAACAAAGGTGGAAATTTTAGTTTTCTTTTGTTGAGAGAGAGAGAGAAAGAGGGAAATATATATTTTTATTCTTTTTTTAAATTGGTTTGTATTTGACACTTTTAAACAAGTATGTTGATATTCGACAATTTTACATATGAATTTTTGCTATGATATCGTCGTGTGAAGTTTGTTTCGAATGATGTTAACAAATTTTTTCATAAATTTCCTGCTCGTGATTTTTATTAGTATAATAGATATTCCTTGAAATACAGTTATATTTTGTTTTCACTTATTAATATTCTTTTATTTATTGTGTTGAAAATTTTTATCTAAGTTTTACAATAATAGACACTTGATTTCATGTTTAAATTATTGTATATTTACTTTCTTTACAACGGTGAAGTAAGTTAGCTTTAAATTTTTTTTATTATGGCCACATTTTGCATTTTAATGCCTATAATTATCGTTTTACCGATACTATACTTTACATTCAGCAATAAACCTTTTCAATTCCATCGACATTATAGCTTCATACAATATCAAATGCACGAATTATGACACGGAATATTTTTATCAAATAAGAAATGGAAACCATTTGCATATCTAAATATATATTCAAATAACTTTTTTTTATTTTAAATTTCTCCTTTATTCAATAGTTAATCATCAAATAAATAATTATTTTCTTATTCTCTTAAGCTACATTTAATCCTATTCTACTTGTATCTACTTATAAACAATTTTTTATATAAAAAATTTTAACATTTTTTATCAAAATATGAAAGTCACTTTAAATTCTTTGATTATTTGAATATAATATTTGATTTGTAAGAATATTGATTAAAGAGTAAAAAAATTATAAAAATGTACAGAATAAAAAGCAATAATTATCTTTAATTTGCTTTTAATTTAGATAATGGATCGAAATATTGTTCATTACGATCAATACTAATGCATAAGCAGTCAGTCAATGTGCAAATATTTCTAGAGTTATATCATAAAATACTTTTTACGATATGATCCTTCATATCTTTAAGTATATGACTTATGATAAACTTTACTTTTTACATGTCCCTATTTTTCTTTTTCTTTTTTTAGAAAGTGTGTCTTATTGGATTATTAGATTTTAACTTTACATAATTATAATAGTATCTTAATAATTTTTCATTAAACATTTAATATTCTTTCGAATATTCAAATACATTAAAATTAAAAAATTCAAGATGACTTCCATATGATTTTGATGAAAAATCAAAATATAAAAAAATTAATCGTTATCTCATACTAGTTCTTTTCGTATTGACAAACTTTTATTTAAAACATTTTTTTAAATATAAATTTACCAATTTAAATTCAATTTACAGTTAAATGACTCATTCCATATATTGATCTTTATATCGAATCAAGTTATTCGAATCTTTGAATTCACGAAACTTCGATCGAAAGATAAATAAAATCATGTAACTTGACGTTCAATTCATCGAAATTAGCCGATGCAATTAGGAAAGTATCAATATTAATTTATTATAATCAATTTGAGTGGGCAGAGCTTGATTAGTTTGCCGTGTGACTATTGTGTTTGAAGTGCACTCGCGCTTAATTAAATCGGCCAATCGATATTTCGTGATTGCGCGATTCAGATATACTGACCGGATATCCGCTTCTGATTCTTAATGCCTGTAGCGTTTTACTCGAAAGATTTAGCTCAAACGCAATTGTAAAAATCCTATATCAAATCTCTTGATTGCGTCGACATGTTGCACAACGTAATACAGTTTCGTTATTTTTATACTTCTAACTGAGGAGAAATCGTGATTATTGACAATTTTTATTTATATTTTTCACGATTTTTTACATGTGAAGTCTTGTTTAAAATTGATAAACTGATATTATCCATTAAATCGATATTAACTCATTTATTATTTATTATAAATTAAGGATTTATTATAATTAAGGAAAGATAAATTTTATGAACAGTTGTCATCAATAAAAGTCTATTATGAGTACATATTCCTAGTTGAAAGATTAAAAATATCTATTCTACTTATTTTAATTTACTCTTCGATTTTCGATTCGATCCATGATGATCTTTTGTTAATTATAATTAACGTATAATTTTTTAATATTATGTGTTTTAAATGTGAGATTCGATATCAATCATCAAAAGAATTAAGGAAATAAAAAGAAAGAGTTGTTTGAATTTCAAACAAATTCCAAAAAATTTATTGTACTTTATATTATTGGCTTCTATTAACCATTTAAGCTGAAGAATTGAAGAAAAACAAGCAAGTTTATATTCGACATTTCAAAATGAAACAAAATAATTTGTATTATGTAACTCTTTATTATACACTCCATCTCGTACAACAAGAATACATTTCATCAATACTGTTGAATCTATACCGATTCAATCCCAATTTCAATCTCCAGAAACTTTCGCGATTTAAACGCTTCCAAAATGAAGTAATTATTCACCTGCTTGTTTACTCAATTCACCGTGGTATTTATAAAGAATTTCAAGTTTAAAAGTGAAAAATTGTCTCGTGAGAGTTCACCATGAAACAACTATTAAAATGGAGACAGTAAGTAAAGGTGTTCGGATAAAATACGTGCTCCATAAAGTTTCTTACAGATTACAAATACACCGTTCTCCGTCTTAATTTATTCAAGTCGGAGAAAATGTTTCACCACGACAAATTCACACCGACTTCACGTAGTTATTCAAGAGGTTCACGCTTGTCAAAACTTTCCACCATTATACAAGAACTATAATCCAAGATATTAGGCTTAGTACTACACTGGATTTTACAAAATTGTTTATCAATCATCGTTACGATCAATTATCAATTAACATTAAACGTGGAAAATAGCGAAGTGGATTTTTCGCGCAATTTTAATTGTTTGGAAAAGGATATTTTGGGAACAGATATTTCATCGTCTGTGGAATGCAATATGCCAGTAACACTTGGTGTCTATAGACGCGATAAATTAATAGGAGCTGCGATTGAAACTACTCGAGGTCGATAACAAGCGGAATGTCGAAAATTCCTATTCACGCTGAAATTTACGTAAACTCGATGCAGATAGTTTGCAATGCTTCTAATATTCCTAACGAAAGCTATAGAAATCTTTTCGCATTAATTAATTCGGGAATTTCTTATGTCGCGATACTTCGTTTAAGCTGGTCATCTGTTTATGAATCTTGAATTCCGATTAGTGTGTAACGTAATATTTATCTCGATATCACTTTAAGATCGAACTTTGTATGTTCTTGTTAGAAGATTGTTTTACATTCAATTGTATCTCTTTACTATATGTATTACATTGATTTATAATGAAAAAATTATTCATACTTTTTAATATTTTTCGAATTGTTCTAATTTTTGGGTCTGTAAATTCAAAGATTACAATTTTATTGAAATCAAATTTGAATGAATTATTTTTTTTTTTTGTTAGTGATTTTTGAATAATTAATTGATTTTATTTTGAAGATTAATAGAATTCATAATAATGATATTCTTGCTAAACTATTAGAGAAATTTTAATTTTAATTCAATATATATATATATTGAATTTTTAATTTAAAAGTGACCGATTAAACGATATTTTTGGTTTTATTTATTCTTACCTTTTTAAAAATTTAAATTTTCTCTGAAACGAATTCGAATCATTTTCACGCTACAGTATTGCTTTTAAATTTAATTAAAAATTTCTTTCGTTATCTTTTTTGCATGAATTAATGTGAAAATGAAACCATCCAATGAGAAATTCCATTATACTTGAATCGCGACATTTTTATTGCGTTACTTGAAACGTTTGTTTGCAAAGATAGAAAGGACAGGAAGATTTCAATGCATATCATTTCATCGTATATATGTATATATTATACATTTTCCAAAAATAATTCGATTAAATTTATCAGAGAATAGTTAATTAATTACATTATTAAGCTATTTTAATTAATTATAAAAGCTGTCTTCAATTAATTATATATGAAATGCATCGAACTATCGAATAAAAATTTCAATAAAAAACAAAAAGAAATGATGAGTAGGATATTTTCAAAATTACATGAATATATAATGTAATTTTTGTGATAACCTCTCAATCGATTTTTATTCAGTTCTAACAAGTTATCTAACAAGTTCTTGTATATTATAATCAAAAGAATAATATCTCAAAGTTTTATTTATCATCATTGATCACAGTTATATAATTCAATTTGTTTAAATTCTAAAAACATTTTTCTATGTTAAATAAAATTATTCCGGATATAATCAGAGGTATATATTTCAATATTTCTACTATGTATACAGAAAATACTCATTTTTGTTTGAAACTAAAGTTAAGATATACTTTCGAACACGGTTAGTATATACAGTTAGACAACGATGAGGATGTAGAAACTTTGTGATGGAAACTTGGTATACTTGTACTTAGAGTACACTTAAAATTGTATGTCTCTTCATACTATAGAATTCTGTATTATCCAACTTGATACACAAGAGGATAATACAGAAGAGTATTAATAATAATTCTGAAACGTAAGTACAATTATAATAAATAGAATTATGATTATGGAATTATTAATTTTTGTATTGTATTTCTTTACTAGAAATCATTTTTTTATTTTTTATTCATTTTGAAACATATCAGTTTGTTTATCAATAATGATTATGATATTTCATGATCATGTGAATAGAATTAAATATTATGTATTAAAAAATTATCACAAACTATTCCTTCTTTCATGGAGCTTAAATTTTTCAGAATAAAAAGAAAAATTCGCATAAACAAGTTTTCTTATCGATAACTCTTGTTAATAGCAACATTTGTAAATAGATAACAGAATGTCATCGTTTATATAACATATTTTTTTTTAGAACTGTATTCAAGAAAGTAATAACAGAATAACATATATATTTTGATGCAACAAAATTTTCGAAATATTGCAACAATATATGCAATTACTATTTAAAAATGTTTTTTAAATATTTTTTTTAATATTTTAAATAATTTACTTTTCACTCTCGAATATTATTTTCATTGGGAATATTTTCTTGAAATTAGAAGCACAGGTATATAAAGGAAGAAATTTTAAAGAAATTTCAAAGTTTTTTCATTTTAAAAACTAATACGTACTAATATTTTTTGGAAATATATCTCAATAATCTCATGAAACAGTTTAAATTAGAAGTTTAAATTGTTGTATCATAAAATATCGTATAATACAAGTGTATTCTTCGATATTCATCATCATCAGAAATTCTTTACCACGCCATTATATCTACCAACTTCGAAACTTCCATTATATACTTATATATACCTGCTGGTGCCTCATTGGAATTAAAATAAACTATATCTTCAAACAATATCAAACGATTGAAGATAGAAGAAAAACGTTGCAAAATAATTAAAAACTGGCTTTTAACTATAATAACTTCCGAACAGATAAATTCAAGATAAAAATTTACCAATATATACTTTTAAAAAAATTATTTCATCTACTAATCCTATCAAAATTATTCAATTATTTAAAAAGGAATGCACTAATGCATAAAAGCACGTAAACTTATATCCAGATTATAAATTTACAATATTCTTTTCCCATCCCTAACCGTGATTCGAAGCTTGTTCCATTTGGATACATCAATATACAGATCGAAAATATATAAAAAACATTGCTCCTGGTTGTCCCATTGAGCTTTCCCTCATCATCATCATTATCATCCACGACAACGTGTCACATCAATAGCCTCGAAGAACGTCCAACCGATCTTCGTCATCTCGCACGAGTAGACCACCTTCACGACGATTAATCTCGACGAACGTCCTCGAAGAGACGCACGATGGAATGCTGACCGACCAAGTCCCGAGGGAAGAAGCGAAAGAAACTCATCGATGATTCTTTCTTCTCGTGGAAAAAAAAGAAATCGAATCGAAGGGAAAGGACATGGCAAATCGCGTTATGAACGCACTGGAGGAGCTGGATTGTTAGCCCCGAGGAACATCCAACCGACCATCCAACGACTGATGGAACCAAATTGCGAGGAAACGCTATTGGCCGTGACAAAAGTTCGCTTTTTCGACGACCGAGTCGTTACCTGACTTGTTCCACTTGGTCCATGAACGATGGGAAAAAAAGTATCGGCCATCCTACGAAATCCTGGATCTTTGAAACTTGAGTGGATTCGTTGGTTGCTGATGGAGTCGATTCCTTCTCTTCTGGGTGACTGGCATTGACATTTTTCCACGTGAATGCCTATTTGTTACTATTTCGCTTTTTTATGCCACAATTTCGCGCATTGGATCCTCCGTGGTTCGAAACGGGTGGTATTATTTAACGGCTTCCTTTCGTCTTTTCTTGGATTAAACTTGTTGCTCTTGTTTAACGACAGACAGAATTGAAAATTAATAGAATTAGTTTTGGAAATATTTTGTGTAATATGCGAAATATAGTGACGTGAAAGTGAAAGAAAGAATTTGGATTTCGTGAAACAAATAAAATAGGAAGTATAGTTTCGTTGTCGATCTTTGTGTCTTTTTTATTTTCATCTCCTTAGAGATTCTTCCTGCCAGAGCGAGAAAATCCTTTCATTCTTTCAAGGAATCGACTTTCCAAACATATCCCTAATACATATATATATATCTTTATTTCGAGTTCGAATAAATTACATTCGAATTCTGATAGTGCATCTTCAACTAGAATAATCATCCATTAAACATTCGCGCAAAAAACGAAACAAGCTCAATCTCCATTACCAACCGATCCAAACAATTCCCCCTCCCCAAACATCGAAGAATTAATACGCGCATAATTTTCAAATTCCAAGCCGACAACCTTCCCCCTCGAAATCCCCGTTCCAATTTAAAATTTCCAATCCTCGTTCTCGTCCTCCATCCCTCGGCTATCAAAATCCGCAAATCCTGCAACACCCAAGTTTAAACGCAGCCGTTGACCGATCCGCGCCGCAAAAATCTCCGCGACACTCTTCACCATCCATCCGCGTGCCCGTGGCTATCATGAATGGGAAACACCGAAAACCGTGTATACGGTCGCGCCGTATTTCGCGGTGTGCAAAATTTCCGCGTAATTGTCCGCGTCGTAAACACCGGTATGCATCGGCTCGCGTGGATGGAGGGATCGAAAAATCGTTGATTCGATTCGATTAACTGGGGGAGAGGGGGAGGTCGCGATCGTGGAAAATTTCGAAACGCGGGGGTTCGACAAAACGGAAACGCGTAACAACGACTCGTTTCGCGAATCTGTTGTGCGTCGCGGGCGAGCAATAATTTTCGTTGATACTCGCGCGAATTTCGCGCACGAGGGCCGATATCGAAAACAGGGGGAGGAGATGAGTCGTGTGCAGGTGTGTGCATGTGCGCGCGCGCTTTCATGGTCGATCGAACCGATTTGATCCTCTGCGAATCGTGTTTCAAAGTTGCGAAAAATAACTGCGGTTTTCTTTTTGATAGGCGTATGAATATTGTTAGGTGATCGGGATGATCGGTTGATTTTTGTACCGATTTAATATTTATCGGTTTTTGAAATTAGAATTAGAACGTAGATCATTATTTATGGTTTGATCTCTTGTAATAGGAATCGTTTCGTCATTTCTAAATCTGTTATTCGGAAATGAATATAAATTAAGCAAAATTTGAACGTGTGCATGTTATTATGGTTATGGAACATTCGATCCTTTGCGAGGCTGGGCTTCGTTTGCGGTTTTTCTGCCAATACTATATGCATGCTATATGCATAAATATCATTAGATAAAATAAGCATTATCGTGAATATCTATCCATTTAGAATTTGGAGGGGAAATGTATCGTTAAATGATATTTGTTGCTCGATTCGAGGCTTGAAACTAACTGAATGTAATTTGAATGAAGTATTTGAATGAAGTATCAATTGTTTCATTATAAAAAGATGAATTGTATGTTATACAATGGAATATTATACAGAACAGATTGTATCAAAAGCATAAATTTATTATGCAAGGAATTATTAATAATAATTTATTAAAATTTATTTTTTAATTTTAATAAATTTAATTATTTTCAATGGATGAATTTTGAGAAGACAATTTTGAAAAAAATCTTTTAATAAATTTATTACAAATCCAGATTACGTAAGGATATTTATTGGGTGGTAACCGATTCGTGCATTATTTTATATCTTGTTTTTTAAGATAACCTTTAAACTTAAATGTATTTAAAAAAATTTTTCTATATCTTTAAAAATGATAATTAATATCAAGAGGTAATAGGTTGAAGCGATAAATAATTAAAAATCACGTTCATTATCTGCGTTAAAAATTTTTGTTTTTAAAAAATTTTAAGATTTCATTATCATGGTATGAAATTTCTTTCGTATGTGTATTTTCGTCCAGGTTTAAAATAAAACTGAATAATTTATACTAATTTTCAAACAAGTTAAATTTGCAACGCATTCGTATAATTTGAAGTAATAATTCCCTACTAACTTTGTAGGGAAATATACGTTTATATAATTCATAAAACTGAAGTACACATACATATACATATATGAATTTTCAAATATATATCGCGGATTGCCTGTTGGCATTTGCATACGAAATGAAACCTATTATACTTTTCGATAAGTTGGAGATAATTTGAATCGTAGTGAAAGCTCTTTCGCGGAAAAGTTATTCGGATCGTTAAACATTTCTGAAATATGTACACATTAGCAATTCCATTACTAAGTTATTACACCGAGAAAGTTTCAAAATCTCTTTGAAAATTTCTTCTTCAGATTGCATGACTTTGGAAGATTTCAGCCATTAAAAATTTTATAGTAAGGATTTCATATACGGTTCTCAATTGATCTAAAAAAATAAATACTAATCTATTTATAATATATCAGATATCAAGATTAATATATTTTTTTCTAAATTAAAATTATTATAAATTATCGATAATCATCGATATCACTTACAAGTCTTGCTAAAATTTTTAAATATTGGTCCGCTAAAGAATTATTCAATTAATTAAAATTTATTATTTTATTATTTAAAATTATTAACGATTTTAAAAAGAGTTATTCGTTTTGACAAAAAATTCTTCAACAATTTTAATGATTGATTGTTTCATTGTATTAATCGTTAACTGGCTCGATCCAAAAATAATGAAGAAACTTTTATCTTGGAAATATTGTGTTCGTTTTGGATTTTTTCTTTTGTTAACTTGAATCATATACATCAAAGAGACGCTTTTGTTCGATCGTAAATTCCTATATTATTCCCAAACAGTGAAAATTGAAAGGAATAATAATTGTGAAAATAAGAGAAACATGCAACATAGATGCATTTTTCTGATTTTTCTAATTTTCCAGTGATTCATTTAATAGATCCTTAAAGTTTTAATGTTTTCTTTTTTAAATATAATTTTATAATTGAAAATATCAACAAAATTAGAATAACGGTATAAAATATTCACATCTTATTGTATTGTCATTATAAAAAATTTTCCAAAACAAAATTATATTCAGAGTAAAAAAATATCGTAGAAAGAAAATATTATAGAGAAGAAAGAATGAAGAGAAAATTAAAGGATTACTGAAACTTTGAAGACTTTTTGATGAAAGAACTGTCCCTTATACAATCTATTATTCTTTAAATAAACGCAAATTAAAATCAAGATTTTTAAAATAGATAAATTTCTCTAAAAGAATACCTTCCAATTGTTTCACGAGCTATTATATTCTATTGCAAAATCGAGAATAAATAAATCATTAATAAATGTCAACTGTAATGCACTTGTCAGCTAGCAAACGTTGCCTCCTTTCAATGATAAGATATCTTTCTCTCGATCGGATCTTGATTGCGAAAAATCGATGACGTTAATTCATTCAGTGAATAGTTATGCAAGATCGTTGCCCAACGAAGATGGCGCGCGATCGAGATAACGTTTGTACGAATACATTTGGATGGGCGTTTTAGTCGAACGCAACAATCGCGTTGATGATGGAAGCAATTGAATTTGCGCGAAAGCGATCGAAGTTAATTGGAAACAAAAACGATGGGGAAAGGATAGATGGATCTTTTTTATTTCGTTTCCTCGGGCGAGCAGCGCATTTTTCTCGTTCCCCCAGTGATTGCCAGTTATTCTTAATGGGTTCGAAAAAAATAGATATCCGATTAAGGGTCCGTTGTAACGAAGGGGGCATTGTACTCGAAATTTTTTTTCTTTCAGAGTATAATATTCGATACCAATTTAACTTGAGTTATTCAGGAATGGATTCAGAGTTTTTGGAAGTATTCAATAACAGAATATATTAAATCCAAATTTCTTTCAAAATAAGTTAAAATTTAATCTCTCTTTCTCTCTCTCTTTCTCTTTTGTTATTTGAAATTTATCGATTCATTTTATTTTATTCGCAAAATTCTCAGACGATATCAAGCTTTTTTTACAAAAATCCAAAAATCTGAAAAAGAACAGATTTTTTATATGTTATACATGATATATTCGAACATTAAAAAAATATACAGAGGATCGTAAGTAGGAAGATATATTATATCTACGTCTCTTTGTAAATTGTAAATAAGCCTCGAGCGATAGTTTTATATTTGTTTTGGTCTCTAGAATCGACTTTCTAAACACTTTCTAACGAATGAAATACGAATAGTGTGTATACATCATGGTATTTATCTCGTATAATTTCATAACATATTTACAACAAGGTATAAGATTCTATCATTTTTCTTTTGTTTCGCGTTCTAAAAATCGAATCGAGTCGAAATATTAAAACAAGTCGCTCCATTCCTTGTCGATATATCGTTGGACGATCGCAGCTGTGAAGTTACAGTTGCAGCTGTAGCCGCGATTAATGTCTCCCTCGCGCTGTATTAATTTTTCGTCGAGGGAGGAGAGATATTTTGAATACTAACACGAGGCCCGATGCGAATTTGTTTGCCGTTTAACGTGCAGCCCACGTGTTCTCGATTTGTGAAATTTTTACTATGCATAGTAAATATGCTGACAGATCGCTGGACGTCGCAGCGGCAAGAGAAATGGGCATAGTGACATAGTGAGAACGTGGTCAAAAGTAATAACGTTTCCGGTCCCGAGACGACATCGAGAGAAATATGAGCGCGTAAGAAACTGAGAACTCGATCAGAAATGTATGAGGAAATTATATCGAAATAAAAATTCGTTATTTATCGATATGAGAATTAACAGGCAATTTTTATACTTTTTTTCTTTTTTTATTATAACGAAACTCAATTTGATCTTTATATGTTTCGATTTATTATAATCTCAATCTTGTATTTAATTTTTATATGTGAATTTGGTTTCTTTTCTTTATCATAAAAGATATGTATAATTATATCAGATTATAGAAGATTTAATTTGATAATAGATATGGCAATATTATTACAAATATTGTAAGGCTATGAGTTGTTAAATCATTAAAGATTTGAATCAACTTTTCAGAGAAGTAATTTATAAAAATTTTATTAAAAACGAGTGTTCGATGTTCAGATTTTATTATCCATCATAATATTTATAATTGAATTCTACATATTTATAACATTATTCATACATATTTATGAAAAAGAAAAAGGAAAGAAAGAAGCTTCACTTTTTTCTTTTTAAATTCAATTACATTTCGCTGATTGAAATGTCCAGCGACTGATGATCAAAAGTGGAAAGAAACTAAAACCACGAATGGAAAGTAATATTGGATCTAAGAACACGCCAGAAATTCAAAAGTTTTGACGATCGATCGTCCTCTTTTCTATCCATTTACAAATTAATATTCTAGAGTTGCCGGCCATCGTTGAATATTCACACCAGTTTAAGTGCTTAAAAATTTATCGTTTCTAATGATTTAAAAATATACCTTTTAATTATTGATTCATTGTTTTAATTGTTTTACCGTTATGTAATTCTTCAAAATATATGTCGTTTCAAAATATTTGTGCCTCGTATTATAATATGAATGACATGTTAATATATTATATCCGTTACTGAACTTTTCAATTTATTAATATTCTATCCCTTTAATGAATGTAAAAATGTAACTAAGAATATTGAATATTTATAAGGTATTTATCGATCCGCATAATTATGAATTATCAACTTACAGAATTTTCAAGAGATAATTTTTAATAATTCATAACGAAAGATAAATTAATTTTTTTTATCATATGGTGCGTTTCTATAAATATTTTATTTTACATGAATTTTTATTAAATTATGCAAAATGCCGTTAAAGAATAATGCTAACGAACAAATTATTTTTTGGGATAAAACAGAAAATATCCAAAACAATAAATATACTAAATATTATTTAATAAAACAATTTAATTATCGAGAGGTAAATAAAATGTTTGACTCTAAACTTATTTACTTAACATATATATATATTTTTGCATATCAATTATTATTTTTTTTTTCGTATCTAGAATCAATTCCTTTCAATTAATATTTT
Source organism: Apis cerana (assembly GCF_029169275.1). NCBI lineage: Eukaryota > Metazoa > Arthropoda > Insecta > Hymenoptera > Apidae > Apis > Apis cerana. Next base: position 4,202,298 of record NC_083857.1, read on the forward strand.
TCTTATATTTATGTGATATTATATATCTACGAGACAGGAAATTTTAGAAAATTTCCTCCTTTTGGAAAGCAAGCAAGTAATATCGTGATTAGTAAGCAATAATAATCGATCGAATCATTAAACAGACTGCGTGACCGAAGCATGGGAATAGTCACGTTTCATCAATTGCTAACGAATGCATTATCCGATAACAGATATCAATTAAAAGATAATGCTTTACAAACTAATTAACTTTCAATAATATGTATGAAATATCTTATATTATAAAAATTATTAAACGATATCATTTTTCTAACCGTCTTAGTTGGAGAGTAAAGTTGCATATATTTTTACGTATTTTTAAATCGAAGAAATCGATTGACTCGATTGAATCCAGATTGAGAATTTACGTCGAACGAATAAAGATTATACATATAGTACAATTCTATGGAAAATCTAAATCGTGCTTTCCACGTGTTACGTTTCCAACAATGCGACGCTGTCATCCAAGTATATATCCAGCAGATTCGGGATACGTGCCAAAGACTGTTGAGATTCGAGTTAATGTACAGCCCCGTTGTTCTATGGAAACTAACGGGGATTTTGGATGTCACTTCTGCTTATGCGGCTATGTCTTGAAACAATGACCTAAGTTTATATCATCGTTCATTATGAAATTACAAATCCTTTGATACATAAAGCATTATATTACTCAGAACGATTATAAATGTTTCTGATTACATACTGTAATTAATCAAGTATAATAAATTATCTATTAATATAAATATTAATCATCATATTCGTAATATTATAATACAAAAATACGTCGATTTTTAGATTTTGATTTCGCTAGCCGTGCAAAAAATGTTATAATCTGTAACGGAAGAAAAGAAATAATTTATATCTACGAATTCTATAATTGCTAAAAACGAATATACATACCATCGCAATAATGAAAGAATATCACGTCATTGCAAACTCAATACCGATTCTCCTTCATTCAAAAGATTGTTTCCACCGTACAATTTTTCCATCCTTTCGAATACCATTAAATTCGAACTCGTTTTACGAACGAGACAGAAATCCGACAGACGGAATATTTGGGAAGATTATTGTAAGCTAGGAAAAGAAAAAAAAAAGGAGCCGAAACCGTGAAAAGAGAATAGCAGGAGGGAACGATGCAGAAGCACATCGTCACTCGGTGTTTCCGCGATAGTGTGAATACGTTTCGTTTTACGCAAACGCGTTTTCTATTCGGTCATCGAGGTCGATTCATCTCCCGCGTGTATTTTCGATGGGAATCCTCGAGAAGAACCAGTTTCGAAATACATGAGCAGCGTTTCTTTTCAATTGAAACTGCTCGTGCACAAAAGTTGCGCGATTCCTATGCAGATTGCAAAGCTCTCGCTACATTCGTCATTAACACTCCTTCCTCCTTCTTCGCGTTGCTCTTACTTTCATCGATTCCCTTTTTCCCTCCTTTCTCTCTCTCTTTTCCTCTCTGTTTCTGCATTTTCTCTCCACTTCTCAGAGATTCTTTTTCATTTTTCCAATGGATTTTTCTCCCTTTCCTTTGTAATCTTCCTTTCTTGCTGATTACGAAAAAAGGAGAATGATAATAATCGCGACATGGAAAGAGAGATAAAAAGGTAAGAGCAACGGCGGAGCAAAGGCACGATAATATCCAGAGATACGTACTGAAAAAATTATTAGCGGTAAGTGAAGTGTTTGCTACATCGCGTGTCATAAGTTGCTTATGATTCTCTTATGCAGTTGAATTGTTTATAATCCATATATCCGTGTTTTCCATTATGCAATGGAGAAGATACCATTTCGTTTTCGAACTTTTTAATTTCGATGAATTTTTTTATCCACGATAAATTTAAAAGTAATTTTTAAAACATTTTTAAAATTTGCATTCTTCTTATACATACCATTAACGTACTATTACAATTTTATTTTTAACACACAATAAATTTCTTAAAGTTCTTTCAAATGCTTCAAGATCTCGTTCCAATCTTCCATTAAATTTTCTATTCTATCAAAAAATTGTTTGGGGCGAAAAATAAAGGTTATGATTGCGCTTTGGAAAAAGCTACAAATCGCCATTAGGGGTTGCTTTCGCGATTGTGGTATCCGGGGGTGTTAAGGGACGATGGTCGGATGCTGGTTTAGCGATCGTCGTTTAAAAGGTTGGCTTAAACCTCGGTGGACGCCAATATTCTCTGGAATATATGCTTCCGTGAGTCGGAAATCCAAGCATATAACAAGAGCAAACGACCGAGGGACGATGAAGAAGGGTCGGGTGGACTTCTTTCTCCGGCTATATCTGGAAATTGCTTTCTCTCGAGATTTCAAAAGTTCCTCCAAAGAGCTAACAAGGTCGAAATTTTCACCGCGGAAACCACGTTAACCGGGAAACAAGAATTTGTGCTCTCTTGGAAAACGCTGTTTATACTCGTGGTTGAAGTACCATGTCTTCCAATAACGAATGTGGGTTAAATATACAGGGATACTTTTCTTCTTGTTTTTTTCTTTTCTTTCTTCTTGTTTTTGTTTTTTGAGAATATTGGTATGCAAACGAAGGATGTAATGAAGCTTTGAAAATGAAACTTGGAACTGAATATGTAGTTTTAAATGAACAGTCCCTTAATGGTTAGAAATAATTATATTTTGAAATGTGTTGACGACGATGGAGCTGGAATATAAATTTAAAAAGATTCGTGACTTGAAAACAGTTTCGAAATCTTGAACATTTGAATAAATTTTAATTGAAATTACAATTTTTTATCAAGACTTTTATATCGAGTCGAAATACAAAAGTTATAATTTTTCTTCAAACATTTTATAATTAAATAAATCGTATATTCGTTTATTTACTTTCTTTTTTAAATATTATATAACAAGTTGGAATTATTAAAATTTGTACTTTCTTCGAATATTTTATAATTAAATACCGCAGTTCAGTTTATAAAGTAGAATTTCAAGAATTATGCAAACTGTCTTGCTCAACTTCAAAGGTTGACCTATTTTTCGTTGAACTCGTTCGTTTATACAGTCATAAACAACTTCTACATATCGTAAAGTAAAGTGCAGTGAGAGGAAAGTAAGGAGTTCGCTGGTGATATTTTGAAGATTGCATCGAACCGCACGAGAAACTTTGGATCTGTGCATAATTTCCGTCTGCGGGTACTATTTTTTGAGAGGCTCTTTCATCTCGAAGCAACTTGTGTGACGCTTTAAAATTCTACGAAGCGTATCGAAACATTCGACGAATCTTTCTTTTACGATTTTTCCTTGTATCTTGTACGAATAACATGATGATACGAAGCGATTTATATTTTTGCTTAATGATCTATCTTCAATTCACAATTAATTAAATCTTCAGCTTAAACAAGTTTTTAAGATCCGTATGTAAATTTGTACTTTAACGAAAAAAATATAATTAAAAATTTACATGAAATTTTTTTAAATGAATCTAAATCTTATATAATAATAATCTTTTCCTGTATTTATTTAAAATAATGTTATATTATTTCTTATTTTTTAAATTATTTTTATTTAAAAATGCATTTCTATGCTTCACATTTTAGTAGTTCAGTAGACGTCATGTTCTATTTTCGATTCACAAACTTCCATTGATCATATTTTCCCAAATTATCGATTATCTATTCCCAAAGAAAATTCTTTGATTCTTTGGTCTCTGGACTAAACTCAATTTCGTTAATAACAGTAATTTCCAATTTTCCTTCCGAATAATTCATTCCTTCGATAAAACCGATAAAATAATCAACAAATTACTAAAGTTTTTTCTTTTCTACATTCTATCTCGCTACAATTCTATTAGTATTCCAAAAAATTTACTTTTAACTCAACACAAGATCTCCATTACAATGCATCACATTTTAATGAATTCGTGAAGAACAACATATACAATAATTAATAACTGTATTTAATATACATTTATTTTTGAATCTAATTCACAATATTCTACTGGCGAGTAACCATTCGATTTTCCACGCGATTTATATCGATTCGAGCCCCAACATACAAACTCGTGTTTAAAACATCGGCCCATACATTTCCCTATCGACCATCCGACTTTCGTCCCCGTTTCTCGAGCGATCAATCCACACGGATGCGTTCGGCAATGCAATTACAAGTTGAATGTCCAGCGTGACAAGAACGCGTCCACCTCTCGGCATTAATAGCTGTCGAGCCGCAAGGAACGAGACGCATCAGCAGGGCGCGAGAAGTCGAGGTAGATCGATTCGGGAACGGTTCCCCTATTGTTCCCCATCTCTATCCATCCACCTATCCATCTTTCGCTATACGTCAGAGCAAACGACAGCGACCATTGTCTTCCCTTAGAGAATCCACCTCGATCTCGCACCTCCTTTGCCAGCCGGAGCGTCGCTCGCTTTAATGGCCGAGAAATTATTTCCCTGCTAATTAACCTAGCTCCGCGAACGCGAGGCGAGCAGATTGGCTATAACCTGTTCCAACCCTCGTAATTAAGGTGTGGCGGTAATTCAATAATTTTCGGCCCGCCACCTTTCAAGAACGAATCGCTCGTTCGACGGAGACAAAGGCGATCGTGGTGGATTAGAGACCCGCTCTCTCCCTAACTTTACCTTCCGTTTTTTAACGCGAGAGAAAGGATTTCACGCTTCGATCTCTCGGTTTCTCCCCTCCCCCGATCTTCTCTCGGGGCGACGCGAGGAAAAGTTCGAATCGACGAGCAGATGGAAAGTTAAATTGAGAAGTTTAGGGGAAGGAGTGTAGAAGGGGGTGGAGATGAACGTTGACGAAGGGAAATTGTCACGTGATTGTTGCGCGGACGGCGTTTCGAGGAAGTTTAAGCTTTGGAACGAGAGTATTTCGATTTGGAATCGTTGTTTTCGAATAATATGTACGGTTCTTTTTTATGATTTTGTACGAAAAAATTCTATTCTCTTTTATTCGTATTTAAATAATTTGAATATTTTCAATTAGATGCATTGAAGTACTATCGATCGAACGATGAAATTATGGATCTCAGAATTTTTTAATGTGTTCCAAAACGAGGAACGAAATTTCGCACAATATACGCACGATGTTTTCGAAAAGCTTCTCTTTTCTTTTTTATGAAATTCCTCGTTGCAGTTTAAAAAGTGTTATACTTCGTATTTTATAATGGGTCGATTATAAAGATTATAAAATTCCAGCTGCGAAAGCCAAGCTTTCTGAAACGGCTAAATGAACTCTGAATGGTGAATTCCAACACAGAGGAAAGACAAAGAGATGGAGGAGAAAGAGAGGAATAGGCAAGACTCGTTTAGGAAACTGCGACGCTCGTGTGAACGAAAAGCGATACAAAGCATCGTTTAATCCCGTGTAAAGTTTCCATGCCGTGATTTACATTCTAGGTTGGACTATCGATGCACTTATTGTCCGCAAAATTCGAGATGGCGAAAAAGTTCGGACGAGTAAAAACACGTCGTTCGTTTGCTTTAATAAAAACAACGAGAAGGAATAAAATCGCAATTTGGTTATGTAGAAATAGCGCAAAACATCGCTATGCTCGAAATAAATGAAAATTCGTTTCATTCTTTTTGTAAAAACTAGAATTTTTATTGAGATATTGTGTCTTATGTCGAGGATTTTGATGTATATGTATACATACAAACAAATATCATAATCATAAATATTTTGTGGAATAAAAATTGTATTATGTAAGAAATATTAAATATTTTAAAGAGAATGTTGCATGCAAAAGAAATATTAATATTCGATAATATTAATTTAATATGCATGTATATACATATATATATTATAACGAAACGAAATAATTAATCACAAAGATGAATTTTTAAAATGGAATTAATTTGTTTATTTTCTGAATTTACCTGTTTTATGAAACTTTTACTAAGTTATAAGTACATTATTGTAGTAAAAAAGCTTATAAATTAGTAGTAGTAAAAGCTTATAAATTTTTATTTCACTTTTAGATGGAGAATGTATTAATTATACAGAAAATTATAAGATATATATAGATAGTGATTTTTTTGTACAATTTATTTTCACTTTAAAAACTAAAGTAATATTTTTTCAATTTAATACTTTTGTGGATACTTCAATTATAACTTGAAAGATTTAAGATTTCTCGTTATTTTTAAACGGTAATCATAGTATGTAAAAGTGTCAAACTTTAATCTAAAAATATGGGATCGTGAATTGATTTTCTTAAATTGCATACATTTATTCTTCCTGACTTAAAAAAAATATAAAAGAAATTTCATTAGCATTCTCTTTTTTTCTTTTTTTTTTTTTTTCAAATATACAATTTTTTCCTAAAGTTTTCCAAGTATATCTTCAAGAAAAGTTATAATCCCATGTCTCGGAAATGGTTTAATTTCAGAGAATGAAACAACTTTGAAAACTTATTGTCAATTCCAAGACATATTTAAAGACTTGAGAAAAACATTTTTAGTCTGGAACTTTTTAAATTTCCAAATTGAGATTTTGAACTTCGTATTACAACTCGAAGAATATTTTGCATAAAATATTTGTAAAAATGAAATGAAAGCTTATTAATAAATTGTTGCTTTTGGATAATTAACAGATTTTATTTAACTTTTGTTCCTATAGATACAATGTAAAACTACAATCACGAAAAATAATAAGTAAAATTAAAATTTTTTATATATAAAATAACAAGGAGATATTAAAAATTTTGTTATCAAAATATACTCAAAAATTATACAATTGAAGTTGCTTTTTGTTTTATCTCGATATCTCAATCGATTGCCGAGATATAAGAACTCAAACAGAGATGAATCGGTCAATGACCTACATATTTTCGTGGAAATGCGTACTATTTCCAGGAATCGCGTCTGTCGCTTGTCTGGACTTTGGGGTAGGTCAGTGAGACGAGGTGCGAGCGAGAGTTCCGAGTAAGCGACAAGGATAAAAATATTAAACCACCAAAAACTACCTTTTTCTTTACTCAACGATATCGCAGGAACCAAAAGTCGTATCGGGATGAATGAAAAGACGTTTTAAAGAACAAGGATCCGCGCTTCTAATGATCTCTTATTCGTTTACAGAAAATGATTATCTTCGAAGTTATAACGGTTTAAAGTTTTTCTAATTTCAATAGAGTTTAATCGAGTTTTAAGGTAAATTATAAATGTTTGAATTCGTTTATATTTAAAATGAATATGACTGACTCGAATCTATATTCATAATTGAATTCATGATTTTAGCAAAAAAAGACTTTCAAATCATAATCGTAGTCTTTAATATAGTTATTTTCTTTATGATTTGTAATTTGCTGTTCTGTATCGTTGGTATATTGTACAAAATTGATAGTACTTTTACATATATTTACAATTAGCTGACTCTTCTTATGAAAATAATAATCACATTTGATTATAAGTTGGGAAGAGGAATAGCTGCAAGAGGATAACTACCGATATCGTAGAAAGCAGAGAGAATAACTTAATATCCATTTTTCAGAAACTCTTCATATCATATTTCCAGGAACAAATGAAATCTTAATATTGTTTATTACCATATCATTCTAATTAACAAACCATTCGTATTTCTCATTTCACTGATCCAGAATACATTATAATGAACCTTTAAATTCGAATTTTTGAAGTATTTCGTATTCATATTTGCGTATAATATAACATGCGATGATCTTTGATATCTCGATGTATAATTTCTAAAGTATTAGCGGTATTTGTGGTATTTTATTGAAAATTAATTTATATTTGACATTAACGAAGTTTGCTATTTCATTTGGTTTATCTCTGATTAATGATTAGATTCAAATATCACGTGTATGCAATTAAATGGATGTACTCATTAATCAATGCTGAAATTATTTGATAATTTCGTTGGAACTAATTATAGAAGCATAATATTATATTTACTCATAATCTAGAGAAATTAATTGTATACAGAAGATGGATTAGAAAGCATAATCATTTTAATCATTTTCATTATTAATGAATCAATCAAAATTTTTTTCTTACAGGTTATACGTTTTGAAAAAATTAATAAATTAATAGCAGTTGATTTCTTTTCTTTATGTTTATAAATTTTTCAACTTTTTTGTTTATAATACTATTATTAATTTTTAATAGATTAGAAAGGATGTTTGGATGTTTATTTTTAAATTCATAGAGAAAATATAAAAAAAGTATGAAAGAAAGAACAAATCTTAATAATATTATTGTCAATATATTGTTGTATCCAATATAATATTAACAATTTCAAAATTTATAACATTATAATAAAGACAACGTACAAACTATATTATATAATCCCATATATAATCATTCTACAAACCATCATTAACTCTGCTGTTTTTCTTTGCAGGTAAGCCCGAATTCCAGGCAGCGATTCGCTTTATGGTGTAAGTAATGATCCACCAGGTGACCCGTTTCGAGTCGAGACGATCGTTCGTCACCGTCTTTACAGATCCAAATCTTTCTTACCCTACAATTTACTCGAGTCTATGATCCATCTTCGATCCATCCTTTATTCATATTTACGTACTCTCTGACACATTATTTCAATGCTAAGGAAAATCAGATGTACTTTTTCGCATCACCAAATATATATAATTATTTAAATACAATTTACAAAGATAACGATATGACAATTACAAAAATAATTATTAAAAACTACATATTCTGTAATTGGCAAATTGTTATAAAAATTGAACATGATTAAGAGAGAGAACGAATAAAGTAGAATAGGCATGAATATATATATAATAGAGTAGACAGCCAATTGTCGGAGGGAACAAAAGGATGTTTCCTCCACGCATGTGCTGGAACATGATCTTCTTTATCTCACCTAGGACGACTCTCTTCCGATTATTATCCTTTCGAAGGGTGGAGCAGATGTAGCTGCTACCGGTGTACCATCTCGCATCCATGTCTGATACACGATCTCCAGAGAGATTTCATACGGCAGAGGTTGCACCCCCTCCCTTCTCCCCTCGGATATTCCCTGAGAATTGCAAATGTTTCGCCACCTTCCCTCGACAGCCATTCCTCTCTCCTCCCCTGTCTCTTATTCGTCTTTCGTTTCCTTCGAGACGATGCGATGCCACTTCTCGCCCTGGATATGGAAATTTCATATAAGCCATGCTGCACCATTTCGGTGGGGCGATACTAGGATCTCCCTTTCCTTGGAGATAATGCAATTTCTTGGCCGACTTATTGCATTCGCAGTCCCGGCCACTTTTGATATTTCACTATGGTTGTTCCATCGCTATGGTGGGCTCCTGTGGATAGGACTTTGTGAAGTAGAGAATTCTCTATGTTAGAGGGAAAATATCTCGAATAGTCTCTACGGGATATCACGATCCGTTTAAGTATATTTCCGATACTTTGTCTCGGGTTTAAGAAGAGAATCGTGTTTGATGTCGTATTTGCGTGTTTAAGTGATATCGGATTATTCACATAAACGTATGCTTTGGATTTCAAATAAGGCGACTAAAATTTCTCCATTGTGCTTCGTACAAGTTTGAGTTTAAATTTGAAAATAAATTAATAAATAGTAACGAATTAAAAGTCATTTTAATCCATAGTTATTATTATAAGAATTATAATAATTTAAAGTTTATCTGATGGAATTCTTCAGTAAAAAAGTAATAATTATATTCTTGAATACACAAATATCAGCAAATAGCAAAAAGACATTTATTAATAAAAATTTATTCAGTACATCATTTTATTCATAACGTATTATTATTCACTTAGAAATAAACACGTTCAATCCATTATTTGATAAACAATCGGGAAATTTTAATCTTTCCAAAACTTTCTTCCATAAATTTTCATTCCATCAAACTTCCCCGATTAATTTAAAATCATCTTCCTAGAATCGTTTAATCGCTCCACCCCTCCACCCACTTTTTTAAATCCCCGAATTTGCATACGTTTCACCTCACGCAGGAAACTTTATTTTCTCCCTTATCGGTCTAAACGAACGATCGTTATCAAATATCGGGGGGAGGGGAATCGAGAGAACGGCTTTATTCCACGCGACTTCCCCCTCCCCCCTCCTTTCATCGAAACTTAATAACGAGCGCGTGTCTATCGACGTGAACGTATAGTTTGTCGTAAGATCGGGTATATTAAGTATCCGTATATCAGACGGGCCAGATCGTGAATCTCTTCCCCCTCCTCTCCCTCTCTAGTTGAAGCACGGCCACCAACCTCCTCCATAAAGCGATTTACGAGCGTCGCAGATTTACCGGGCGAAATTGCGTCCCCGCGTTTTGCCACGGATACGTTGACTTACGGCGTCTGGAGGAATATCATTTTTCCCGCTTAAATCGCGCTATTGTTCCGCTCATGCGCTTCATTGCGTTTGCGAACTGTCTTTGCGGGTGTGTCGACGAGATATTAAAGAGGGATTATCGATGGAGAGCTTTTGTTTCTCGGGGAATTGAGATTTCGTTGAACGACGATTTAAGGAAGGATAGGTTAGGAATATTTCGATCGTTGAAAAAAGTTATATGCGTATTGATGGATTGATAGAATTGGTTTAAATTGGTTACTTTTATTATAATATGGAATAAATTTTATAGGTGTGATTGATGTAGGTCAAGATAGATTGAAACAGAAACATCGATGATCTTAATCTTGAAAGAAGAATTAAATAATAATTAGGAATGTTAGAGATAGATTATTAAAGATTCTGATAAAATAAAAAGGTATATAGAATATTTATGTATAGATGTGTTATCGTTATTATTTTAATATATATCAATTTTTAACGTTTTTATTCAACGAGTAATTCATAACAGAAATATCTTGTTTTTCAAATACAAGCATATATTCGAAAGCAATACAACGTCAAAAATTCTAGCCGATAGTTCCATCAGGTTCCTGTATTCATCAACTTTACCAATCAAACTTCCGTTAGATCATGCCAATACTAATTTTAATCAGAACTTTTTCTCCCCCTCCCCGAGTGTATTTCAAACTCGAGTTTCAATCTACTCACGAATTTTTCACAAATTTCACTTTCCATCCATCGTTTGGTCGTATAAATCTACACATAAATAGGGGTCTATCATGAGCACTAGGATGAAAACAGAACGAAGCGATTAAATTGGCAATAATCATTTGCCTAATGGACATTTTAGAGGCTCGATGAAAAGGAAAAGGCTTGGCGATAACGGCGCGATTTTATCTGGAATTTCTGTTCGATCGAAATGCGACGCAAATTGGCTTCAAAACAGCGTCGAATATATATATGTATATACGTTTAATGAAATGAAATTGCACGAATCGTTATTGTGGTAAAGCGGAGATAGATTTACAAGATTATTTTTACGAAAGCATCCGATAATTGAACGTTTTTTTCTTCTTTTTTTTAATCGCTTTATTTTATTTAATCGCTGCGCGCAACGATCGCAAATCGATAACCTGCAAAAGCATAACGATTAAAGCATTTCGACGATTTCTCATTTCAATTGCTGACTTTTACAATATCATATCGTGATATGTATTAATTAATGCCAGTTTCGTGTATAATAATATTTGTTCGAGGGAAAAGAGAGGAAGAGAGGAAGAGAACGTAGAATTTATTTGATTAGTTCAATGGTGCGAACGTTTAAAATTTTCACGACGCTTCACGAAGCGTGATGCATTAATCGTGGGATCTACACAGGGACTCGATAAATCTTTTGTCGAGCATTTTTTGTCTTTCCCAAAGATTTCTCTCATTTATTTACGAGAATTAATTTTCAATTTGTTTTCTAGTATCGGAGAAAGTTTTGTTCTTTGAGAATTTCGTGTAAAACAATAATTTGAAAAATAGTTTAGAGGAAACTAAAAATTTATTACGATAAAATAAAAATAGCTTATGTTTCGACAAATGTTACAATTTTTATCTAACGATACAATAAAACAATTTAATAGAAGAGAAGATCACATTGAGAACTTCAAAGTTTCTTTTTTAAAGAATCCAAAATATTCCTTCCATTAACATTGGCGTAACATTGACATAATTAAACTTGAGATTGATCGTTTTTTTTTTTACTAATCCAATTTTCGTTATCCAGTTAAAAAATAGCAATGGTCGATTAATTATTCATTTTTCTCACGATAACAACAGAAAAAATGCATTGTGATCCCCTTTCGAAGAATCATCCTGCGATTTTCGAATCCTCAAACATCTGTATAATTTTAACAATTAACGATTCGAACGATGATATTTCATTTGCCAAGAATTGAAAATAATCCATCAAGCGGATGGAACAAATATCCGCGAATAACAGCGTCCCGTGTAATTGAATTCACTGTGTAACGTAAGATGGACGACAGCCTTGTGGTCCGACAAAACGCTGTCGCACGCCACAACGAAAGAGAAATACGAGGAGTAACCGGCAGACCATTTTGGAATGGTATGCTTTTGCAGCATAAGTAATCCTTTGTATCTCCGTATATTTCCGTGTCAAAGCGGCAATAATGCATACATGTAATACACAGAGTACATTTGTGCATTTGACACGAGCACGACGATGATGTCGAGTTTCGAAAGTTCGTCCTAATTCATGAACAATTAATTGAGCCTTCCTGATATGTTATTAATCATTTAAAGTACATTCTTTGCGAGATTATAATTGAATTTAAAAGATTCAAAATATTTTTTTAATACCAATAAACATTCGATGCAATTACATAATATAATTCTAACCAATCATTTTACTATCGTTACTTACTCACTTATCTCAATTACTTTTACAAAAAAAAACTAGCAATTTTTTTTTTCAAAAATAGTAATAACACCGCTCGCTGCGATACTAATCAACGCACGTAATAACACCTCGTAACGCCATACCTGTCCTCTGTCTGAACTGGGCTGACAATCAAGCCAGAATCGAATTCGATAGAACCGTTAACGAGTCAAAGCGACACGCCACCGAAAAATTCCCTATATCTGTCTCCCTAAACGTGACAAAGCTAACACTTAGCAAACCGACAAAAGCCGATCCAATAACCACGTGCCTCCTCGTCTAACCACGTTTACACGATTACAGCTTATACGATTTATCCAGTTAAATCGAAGTGACAAAATCGTAAGGATAAAATACGTGAATGTCCATAGACGGGAGCAAGATGAACGAATACGAAGAGCTTTATTCATCGAAGCCGTTTGCGATCGCTATGGTCTCCTCCTCTATTCAAACGAGAGCCAACAGTTTGGTTGAGTTGGCAAACCGATTCCCGAAGTATATAGGCCGTTTCGCTGGTGGAGAATGGCGTATACGCGTCAAATATAAATTTAATGACGCGTCGAAGCGTGACGGAGGGACGGTGTGGATGGAGGTTGGGGAAGGGTGCAGCTTTATAAAATTGACTGGCTGTCCCGTTTCTGCCGGCGGCTCGATGAAAACAAATAGGCGAAAGGGCTGTCAAATTCTGGAACCGTCGCGCCGCGCGTATTGCGAGAAACTAGCATTGAAGCTTTCGTACCGCGCTGCTGTGCAAATGAAAAGGGGCTATTTACCGGCAGTTTTTCACAGGTAGGGGAGGGGTAAAAAATTCCACGCGTCTGCTTTTTCGTATATACCTAGTTATCGGCTCGAGCTGCTGCCCGAAACGAAATTCATTGTGAAACGTTCGTGGATTGTCCAACGTGGTTTGGTGAACGTTTAGCGCCAATTTTTCAGATTGTTAAATTTCAAAGTCGCGTCATTGTGAATCGGAGAAGTTGGTTTTTCGTTGTTCCTGAAACAATCTCGGAGTTGGATAAATAATATAGGATAGAAATGGTAAATGGTAGATGGTGGGTAGATTATCCATAGTTAGGATTAATTCGGATTTCGATCTATTCGGGGATTATCTCTTTTCCTCTTTTAGCGAGAAGGATGGAATGGTTGTAGGTTGTAGGCTCTCTTTTCTCAAGAAAGGATTGTAAGACATGAACGATCGCGTGAGGGAACGTTTATTAGGGACGAAATTAAGAAAATAAAATGGCGTGAGTGGATACGTTGCAATTATATCGTGCGGAGGAATGAAAAATTTTTTGTGATCTGTTATTTTCTGTATAAAATTAACCACGTTTTCAATCATTTCCTCGTATGGTATGATTATTTTTATCAAATCTTTCCAGTAAATCTGAATTATTTAATTCAAATCATAATCTTATTATTCGTCTTTAAATTATTGTAACATTTTGTGTCTTGAAGAAATATAAAATGTTTTTAAAATTAAATTTTGCTGAAGCAATTCTAAAATCTCCTAAGATATTTCATAAATTGATCAAAATGATCTATAATCGACAAATTAAATTAATCGTTTATTTCTGGAAATTTGAAAGATTTTAATAAATTATCGAAAATAAAATTTGATATATTATTGAAGAAGTATATAATTTTGAAACATAAGTTGTGAATTTATATTTTGCCATGATGCAAAATCATATGGGGAAGTTGATAGCACGAAAATTCAACTTCAAATTGTTTACAATATCCAGCATCTATCCATTTCTCTATCCTTCTCTTTTAGTTGTGCGAACAACTCTTGACACCTATTCCTTTAAAATTCATTTTGGTAGAAACGAGCCAACACTCGAGTTCAATAAAAACTTTCAACAAAGTTTTGACGTGTTCGTTAACGTCGTATTTTGAAAAAGTCATTTTCAAAATATAACGGCAGACGATTAGATACAGATGATTATTTTTAATCGTAAATTTTTCAGCATTGTTAATATAAAAGTTATTAATATAAATGGACAGAAATGAAAGTTTTTGTCACAAATAAAATATTTTATTCAAAATCTATAATTATAAATAAACGATTAAGAAATGAAGTTCTTCAGAATTTAAATAACATTTTAAATGCTGTAAGCGAATTTGATTAAATATTTACCAAACTCAAAGATGTATAAATAGTTAACGAGTAATTAATAGAAGTATATACATATAATAAAATATAGAATTGAATACTTTTCTAGGTAGAATTATTAAATCCATTTGACATTTCAAAAAAGAAAGTTTCAAAGAAATTGGAAATTAACTGCAATCAATACGATTCTCCTTATTTCCTATTCTGATCAAATGCGGTTCACACTATTGTCCGACCAAACACACTTCATACCACTGCCAACACTCAAATATCTCACGTTCCATTCGTCCCTATATATTACCTCTCCTCTTCTCCTATTCTCTTCTTCTGTTCGATCCACTAAAATTTTCCATCTCAGATTTTTCCTTTTCCATGAATGAGATAAAACTCACATTAAAGAGCCACTAATCCCACGACTCGAAACTTGCCTTGGCACGAACAAAAATCTTCCTTCTTCTTTCTCATCAATATCTGAGGATTTTTTTTTCAGAAATCTATTACTGTATTCCCTTTTCTTCGTCTTCGTTCTTCGTTACAATTTGATATTGAGACGAAAAAGAGATCGATAATTTCCACTTTTGACTTCGAATCATGGAATCATTTTTAGAAGCCGTTTATAAAGAAGTTACGAGATCACTGTCAATCGGTGAGAATAGAGAGATATTCGTACGAGGTTGTAAATTCAACGAGCCGCCTATCTGGTCGATTGCGTGCGGAAATTGGATCCCTGGCTCTCGATTCCTGATGAAAAGCATCGTCTTACCTGAAGGAATTTCGACTGATTTCCCTTCGATGGATGGATCTTATTGGTTTAAGATAGGAATAAGCAGGAAGAGAGAAAAACCGAGGTTTAGAATGCGTTTAGGATCGTGGAAATGCGGCTGGGATCTATTGAAGGTATTTGGTCATTGTTGAATAGGACAAAAGATAAGGGAGGTATTGTGCGATGTTGTTGGAGGGGAGGCGAAGAAGTCGAATTTGGAAACGGTTCGGTCCATTGTTGTTGCGCAAACACGATATTGCAATTTGGGATCGAGGATCAATAATATTATTTCGGTGTTGACATTGGTATCTATATTTCCTCTGAATTTCTTGTATCGCAGAATTTTTTAAGAAATTCATGTTACTTATTGTTGATACGAGTATAACGCGTGTTGATCAAGTAAAAGTTTTCCATTAGATCTTACAAATGCACAATTGATTCTCATTCCCAAACAATTTACTTTAAAATATCTTATTCATTTATATGAAAAATCTATCACTAAATAATTTATTTCATTCGAGTTTAATTCCTGATTGAATTAATTCTTTCTTCTCATCGATCGCGTTATACAATAAATAGAGCGACTAAATAATTCATATAATTCAATAACAAACATCAAAAATTTCCATCCATCGTGTAAAAATTCACGGGTATATTAAAAAGAGAGAAAGAAAACGAGCTTGGCAAATAAACTAACAGATCGGTGTAAAGTTCAAACCGGCGTTCCTCGCAGGACAAAACAGATTAGATTACAGGGGAGGAGGATGGAAAGCGGGCATCGCGTTAGGATTTCCCATGCGAGGCGTACATTACGTTACGGTGCACCATGAAATATGCAACGCTATCTGCTGGCACGGCCGCAACGCCACGACGACGATCCTCACCCTATTTCCAAGCCGACTGCTTCCTATGCACGAGCCACTTGGCCGCGTCCGTGGCTTCGAAATCGGGGGATCCAACGCGATCGAAAACCGTATCGAACCGAACATCGTTATCGTCGACCAACACCCCTCCCCCTCTCTATCGATACCCGGAGAATTTGACTCTGGACCAAAATTACCAGTAACGAGGTAGCAGCGACGGTTTCCGCGGAAACCGACCAATTTTCCGGTATTTCTCCGTGGAGCGGCCGCTATTCGCTATTTCATGGGTTTGTCGTTTGAATCGATACGGGCTAACGAGTACTTTCTATGGGCTGATACGTTTCTTTGTGTCTTTTAACGTGTGTATGGGAATTAACGGACGGTTTGATGGAGAAGGCGAGAAATTGCTTCGAGTATAAGCTTTCTGGTGATTGGCGTGTAATAGGAGAAAAAAAGGGGGAATCGTATTGTGGAAGTTATTGGTTTGGTGGGAGGAAGGATTGTTTTGGTCGAGCCATGATTTGTAACGAAATGTTATATTTTGATTTAATGTATATATTCTTTAGAGGAAAAGGTTTAAATCAAAACTTGGAAATTGGATTGATATCGGTGAATATTATAAATCATAAAGAAATTATAGATTTATATATATATATAAGATTTGAATGTACATAAGTTTAGAAAATATGCGTGACATGCAGAAAGATTCATAATTGAGAAATCATAATAATAATAAAACAAATTTATTCGACGTATAATCATCGATTCATTAATATCATGCAATAATATTCCGATGATAAATTTCTGAAGTCTGATTAAACTTCACTCTCTTTACTATTTCCATCTTCAATTCTCGCAATTCATTCCAGTTGATATTCACAAACATAAGTCCAGCTGATATCCAAACCATCCCGTTTAATTTCTCATCTCCCTTATCGCCCAAATACCATTCGACAAATTTCTGAATTCGCCTCCACGCGAAATCGGGAGAGAAGGAAACACGATAAACCGAAAACACGTAAGAAAAGCAAGGGTCGAGAATACCTTTCATTCAAGCTTAAACGGCCTGGCCGAAGTTTAAGTGGGCCAACCTTCTCCGCCCAATTAAAAACCCAATTCCAAAAGCTGTGGGAGCAGAGGGAGGAGGAGGCGAGGTTTCACACCCTCGCGCTTCCGTGTGTCGAGACTTTTGAGTGGCTGTTTCGCCCGAAGCAACTCTATCTATCCGCAAGATTCCCCGGGAAAATTCGATTGCCTGTAGGAGCGACGTCGAAATCCTTCACTCCCTTCGCTCTCGCCTTGATATGTCGATAGAGAGGCACAATTATATCCGTGATGACGTCTAAACTAAATCGACTTGTACGTGTATTTACCCGTGTGGCGCAATTAACAGTGTTAGAGAAGTCGGATGCTGTAACGAGGATTCATCCTTCGTCACTTAGGATTCATCCTTACTGAGCGATGACGATGTTTAATTAGCGATGATGAGTGAGTTTTTAATAATTTTTAATAATTCATATTTGTATGAATAAATATCTTCTCTATGTATAAGATGTTGATATATTTGAGAGACAAACAGAGGCTTTCATCATACCATAATATTCGCTTTATTTTCTTTTGTATTTGTTTTGATTTCTAGAATCGATTCTCCAAAGGTATCCACGGATATATTAATAGCTTAAATCTTGAATACACGATACGAAGATATACACGTATGTAATTTCCTTGCTATTTGATCTTCTCGTTTTATTGGCGTTTTATTCTAGTATTACGGTGAAAGAAAATTATTTGTATTTAATAAATGTCGATTAAACGCGTTGACGCATGGATGCAAATTTACTCTCAATTTCGTATTAAACATTGTATCGATTCCGTCGTCAGTCGCGGCAAGAGATGCTGCAAAACGGAGAGATAATCGCCTCCATTCGATTTGCCGGTAAAATGGATAGATTCCGCCGTCTGACTTCTGTATTAAGCGTTAAGCGATCAACAACGTTGAATATTACTCGATTCCCTGACTCCGGAGTAATATCAAAGGTTTCTAGAAATTACATTCAAAACTTGAAATTGCTTCAAATCCGATCATTACGTAATATAATCATAGAAAATTGCTTTGATAAAATGCAGTATGATTAAAATTGTAATAAATCTAAATTATATCGTAGAAACTTTTGTAAATATAATAGAAATGCATCAACTATGATTTTTGAATAGTTTTGCATAGTTCTGAAGCATGCTTTTACATTCCTCTCCCTTACTTTTTATTTAAATTCGTCCCAGTCTTTCATACTAAAGCTAAATAATGTGTAAGATAATGGATATGAATCGTAAAAGTGTGAAAGATTTCAATAATGAAAGGATACAATTACGCGTTGCGAGAGCAGAGAAATGGAGCACTTTAGAAACAATGAATAATTCCGGTAGGATCTTCCTGCGGTAGTAGTTTCAATTTACGTTGTAGCATGTCTATTTCCTGCAATTTCCATGACTAATCATTGATTCCTTCAGCCAGATCATTATATTAATAGCAAATAGTTCTTGCATCTCAAGAACAGATCTATTAAATTTGCCAATGAATCCAATATTCAACATATTAGAATTTGTTGTATAATAATGCTAATAACGATAATATTGTATTTGCTTATTGAAGCAACAATATTATACAATATTCCTGTTACAATTAATATATATATATATATATATATATATATATATATATATATATATATATAAAGAAATAAAAATAAAAATAAAGTATAAAAAGGAAAAAAAAGAATTCGTACAGAAATCATAATAATTTTTTTTATCAGAAAATGTTTATGTACACTATGTGTTTGAGGAGAAAGTAATATTTTCTGATTGATGATATATGAGTGACGCAGCAACAAACAGGATTTATCAAGTGAAAATCATCAGTCAAGTAGGATTAAGTCAGAAGCAATTAAACTTCCAGCGAAATCAGGAAGCAATACGAGGTCAACAGACTTCAATTAATTTAATTCAACACTGTCCACAAGTGAAGCCCTTTATACGATATAATCCTCTTCTAAGCGTCGTCACTAAATGTGGAAAAGATAATATTATTACCGATTTAATCATAAAAGTTCTTTAATTTTTAATACTTATATTGAACAATATTTATTTATATTGTATATTCATATTGAAACTAATTTCATTTCCATATTTAAGTTTAATCCTTACTCTGGCATTTAATGGCTAATAATTAAAACAAAAAGAATTGGAATAATAAATAATTTCTCTTACTTTATTCATCTAACTAAGTAAAAATAAACTCCTAATATTTGATATTATATAAGACTCCATCTTAGTAATTATATTGAAATATCAAAAAAAAATGATTTATATTCTATATATACTTGACACAAGTACTCAGAAGCTGTTGAAAAAATAATGATACCACATAGATACCACACTTGAGACTAATATACATATCTATCATTGTATTAAATTAAAAATCAGCTCTTTCATCCAAAAGCAAATTCTTGATCTTCATACGGTATTTCTCGCACCCCATATGCGAACTTTCGTCTCGCTTTCAAGTAAATAAATGGAAGAAAATCCTTCGAAAGCTCAAGAGGATGGATAACGTGACGGAATTTCTGGTAGCGCGAGACACGTTACCCTGAAGGGATGCATCAAGGTTGTATGTTATCCATCCATGGAAAACCGGTTACTTCTCGCAGGGTGCAGTTGGAGCAACTCGCAGGTATCTACGACCGTGTATACACAGCCGCGTGTTGAACAACGCGATGCAACAACGTCGGCAGCAACAGATAAGGTAGCGGTCTATAAATTAATTAGACTAAGTCTCTAAGACCTGAAAGCCGCATGCGCCAGTCAGACCTATCTAAATCTGCATTAAACCACCTACCTGGCGTAGATGAAATTTACAATCTGCTACTCAGTCGTTCGTCCATCTTTTAACGCGTCTCTTAACCCAACCGCGGTATCTTGAATGACTATCTCTTGCTATTTTTTTTCTTGTAGCAGTGCTCTTTTATCTCCTTTTCTCATGGCCAGTTGTTTCAACTAAACTAGAATCGGTTTATTATTACATTAGCTTTTTACAGACATAATTGAAGAAAAATTATATTTTAAGAAATTAAACGTGAGATTAAAAATGAGTTTTAATTTTGTTTCGGGCAATTTTACGAGTTCTTTGTAATGAAATAATTTTATCGTTTAGTACAAAGTTTGATTCATAGTTAGATAGAGTTTATAGTTTAATTTCATATTTTTCTTGTTCAATTTCTCAACTTTGATTATATTCCATCTCGCTGGTTCTCTCGTTTCAATAATTTTTCTTTTTAATTTTATTAAATACTTTGAATACTTTATTGTCTGAATCCGGTAAATTATAATAATTTCTGGAGAATAAATTGTTATGGATAAAATTAAATAGTCATTTATCTTTATATATTTCGTGTGTATATCTTTATATATTTGAAACGAAATTGGCAATTTTACAAGAGATCTAAATTTTATTGTATCGTGTACATATATCATGCTTCAATTTAATTAAAAATACAGTATTGTAGGAGAAAGTAATATCCGTATAATTAAAATGAACTTTCCAAAGCTATCGTACTTTTTAATTAAAAATTATTTCCGTTATATCGCGAATTTCCATTAACTTTAACAAATTTTTCCAAAATATTTCAAGCTATACTTTTCTTTTTCTCTTCAAATTTCTTGAATTCCTTTCTTTATTAAATATATCTATGCTTCATTGTATCCATCGTGCAACAAAAAATTCATATCGAGTATTATATTCGTTGAATATTAAAAGTGAGAAAAAATTCGTATTTCGAATCGTCGAAGAAAAGAATTAAGTTCATCAGAGAAAATTGTTGACTGTTTTACGTATAGTTATGAAAAATAATAAGAAATATTGGATACCAATTTTCTTAAAGAAAACGTAAGGAATCGTATAAAGTTTGATTTAATATGATAAAATTTATGACAGAAAATTTTTATCCAAATCTACTTTATAATTTAAAATTTATTATTTAAAAATTATTTTTATTATTTGATCATATATAATAAAGAATAAAAGAAAAAGAAAAATAATTTTGTAAAAAGATTAACTCTTAAATAGCAGCTCTTTTTATTATACAAAAGAAATAAATCTCCAAACGAGCTGTATTTCATGAATGAATAACAATATTACACTAAACGACACTCGAAAAACAATGTCCATTAATTTCTCATGAATTATAAACGTAATTAAAGTACATCCTCTCGTCTCCATCACTTTCCGCCTCGTATCCGCCTTATTAAAAATTTCAATCACTTATTGCATAATCCAGCTTTCTTAAAGAAGCTTATGCAGCAGGTTTATATGGAAAGCAATAGCTACATCTTGCCCCGCCAAAGTTCAAACCACGCTATTTCAGGCTTATCGTCTTCACAGCCAACAGCTCCGTTTCTTGAAACAAACATAAAGTTACGATCTTTACCTCGCGAACCGTAATCTCTACGCACACGTAGCTCAAACATCTTCCAATTCTCTGTCTCCTTGTATGAAATACTTCGTGCATCCGGTGTGCAGGCCCAAGTTATCAGAGTCTGAAACTTATGTGGAATGTAATAAAAGTGTGAAAATCGCTTTGGAAGTGTTGGAGAATTTGATACGTTATGATATCACGAAACTTATGCCTTCTTCGCCAAAATTTTTAAATTTTATTTTTCGAAGAGTTTGAACGAAATTGCGAATTTTGGGCATTGATGTCTCTCTGGTTTATAACTATATAACTTTGGTTATATATATCTCTGAGATATTTATATTTTTCATACATTAATTATTTTCTAAAATTAAAGATAGTTATTAAAAAATTCTAAATTATTAACATATTATCCACTGAACGGAAAGTTCGCTTTCAAATTTAAAACACCGATAACTCGGCCATTAACCAATTACGTCAGTCTAACCTAATAATTTCAAAAGCGATTTTCCACGCTTTTACGCGTTATTCATTTTTCACGGGCGAAAAAAATTCAGGTGGAAGAAACACGACGTATTTTGGCTGGCCAGGTTTCTTTACGCGGCCATCAGGATAATCGTAGGTCCGCCTTTTGTCGGCAATCGAGACGAGGTGCGCTTATGAATATCTTATGAATGCATAGAAAGCCGCTACCGCGGGTATTACGCGGTGTCGCCTAGACCTCTTGCCAGATAACAAGGGGATGTCGCTAAAAAATGGCCCCTCTTTCCTTATCCAACCTCTTGATAGGGCCAATCCTCTCGCCGCCCGGGATATTTTCACTTTATCACGCGTTACAACTAGCAAGAGGAGGAGAAGGAAAAAGAGGGGGTCTAAAGCTTAACTTAAGTCACGGAGAATATGGTTTGTTCGTTATATTAACGTGAAATTCAATGCACCGAGACTTTTCCTTGCCAACATTCGTGACAATTTGTGCTTTGACTGCAAAGTATTTTTAAGATTTCTTTTGTTTCGTGAATGGTAAGGAAAGAAGTAGTTTTCGTTAATCTAATCTCATCAAAAGTATTTTTCAGAAATACAAAAAGAAAAAATATGAAAAGCCATCATCGTGCCAACAACCAACAATCAAATTAATATCGTGAAGAACAGAACAGCTCAAAGAATTTCTCATTCTCCACAAAGCTTTCAATCGCCTTACCCAAGCACGTCGAAAATTGAAACGCCATCGTTCAAATTCCTCAACTAGCACGCGTAATATCCTCGTAATATCTTCGACAATTTCCATATGCATACACATTCGTGGCGAACAAATGTCAGCAGCTCCATTGTACACATGGGTGGTTAATAGCGAACTTGAGACGATAGCTCGGTTAAGTTGCATTGCCAAGTTGTGCGTGACTCGGTCTGCATCGAGGGTTGAGGTGATGATAAGTATTTCTGTCGTAGGCTGAACGACCGCTTTGTGATGCGCACATCAGACGCGATGCAATATTCACGTACGACTTGCAGATCTTGCGAGCAACGGCACAGTCACGTGGATCACGTATGTCAAGCCTAGTGTACGAAGCACGTGTACGAGTTTCCTTTTTCCTGCGAGGAACACGAAGGGAACGATATAACAGCTGGTAGACGCTTTCCAAATGCAATTTAGTTTATACTGGAATGCTTTGCAACGGTATATTCCTTTATATTAAAGAAATACTTGTTGGGTATTCGTGGGTTCTTTGAAGAAAATAATTTTCTGGAATTTTAAAAATGTTTTTAAAAATAATTAAACAAATATTTATAATTTTCATTTTTCATTAATCAAACAACCATACATATATCTTTTTTCTGACAATAATAAATAAACATTTTGATCATACTTATGCAAATGTGTAATATGGAGCATCCTTAGAGGATCGGTTCTAGAGATAAAAATAAAATACAAAAATAATCCATCAAGACATATTAACATCCTGCATATATACGAAGTAATCGATAAAGGATCGAATATTTTAATACCTTCGGAATGTCTTTAACAACGTAATATCCCACCGGTATGTAATCGTTTACCAAATCCTGCTTTAACGAGGAAAATCGCGCAGAAAACGTGTATCGAAATTGTTGTTGGCCGATATCATCCCTGTATAAACGAATCCCTATTACCGTTCCAATCTCTCATTTTCTCCTCTTCCTCCTTCCTTTCGACTGATGCGCTTTGATTAAGTTCAAATGTACCATCCGCCAATCACTCTCGAGGAACCATGTCAGCTTAACAACGTCTTTGTGTCTCTGCGCAAAGCCATTTCATTAAAAAAAAAAAAAAAAAAAAGAAAAAACCGAAACAGTTTCCAAGCGTTTACGAGTACGCGACATTTTCATCGTCGCGTACGTCATCCCAAGAACCGACTTAAAATTCGTTCCATTTCCTTGGCCACGATCCCCTAAGGATATCGCCCGGACCTGGCGACAACTTCTTCCTCAATTTCTCCACGAATTTTCCACGACTTTGCCCGCACGTACCGCGGGGAATCATTCGAAACTCATTACGTTAACGCGAAGTTCGTTATCAACCGCTGTGTACCTCGTATAATTACTAACAAAACTATGCTGCAATCGAATTTTCCCGCCGAAGGGAAAATGGTGGATGGCGAGAAACTCGGCTCGTTATTGCCCCTCGTTAATAGCTCATTCCTTTGCTATGTCTGTTGGTCCTTCTATTTGGCAAAGGTAAATCGAATAATGAATTTCGTCGTTGTATCCGAACCGGCCGTCCAACAAATTTCGTCGCTCGCCAATTTTACAGGTGTGCGCGGCCACGTTTCGACCATAAAGGGGGTGGGACGAATCAGTTTCACAATGGGTATCGATTGAGAAGAGAGCGAAAAGGTAAGAGGGAAAGGAAGCGTGACGTATTCGTGATACACAAGGGGATGTTTTGAATTCTATTACTATATTCGCAGTTTGAAATTGAAGGAATTATTTTATCGGGTCAAATGTCAAACGGTATGAAGGGATGAAAATTATTTTCGACTTAATTAGTGGAAAAATTCGACAAATTGCTCTACCCTCCAACTCTCAATTCTCTTCGCTCCATGATTGAATCGTTTTTCTCTTTCTCTCTCTCTTTCTCTGCAGAATCCTGGTTAAATAGTTATAAGAAATCAATTTTTCAAATAATTTAGCGATTTGAATATTTGAATCATTGGAAATGATTGTACGACGTCTCGAATGAATTAAGATTGGAT
This sequence comes from Apis cerana, assembly GCF_029169275.1. Lineage (NCBI taxonomy): Eukaryota > Metazoa > Arthropoda > Insecta > Hymenoptera > Apidae > Apis > Apis cerana. The sequence continues at coordinate 4,227,465 of NC_083857.1, forward strand.
TAGAAAATTCGAAAGATGTTCAATTTTTAGCTAGATTTATAATTCGATAACTTATATGAGTTTTGGAAGATCATTATAAAGGAGACACTTTAATTTTCAAATCTATTGTGAATTCAGTCAACGAAACGAATTTTTCAGTATTATAATCACTTAAATTTTTCTAATTTTCGAGAAGAAAAATATCTTTGAAAAGATGAATTCAACGCTGTGAAAAAAAAATATTTCGCAATAAACACAATACAAATTTTTGAAATAAATTCGAATTTACAACATCCTTATATGAAATTTTCTGGTGGAAATATTTCTGCGTGGATTATTCTTTGCTTGGTGTCGTTCTGTCGTTCGCAAAAGAAATTTTTCGGGATCGTTGTTCGCCTTTGAACGAAGCTTGTTGAAAATTATTGAGAAACGATTTTCTTCAAGAGTTTCCAGCGACTTTTTCCGCGACAAAGTATTAAAAGAAAGAAGTCGAGATGTTTACAACGGTTCGAAGGGGGAAAGATTTCCTTAAAGACGATCGTTATAACATCACAGAAACGAATCGATGTTTTTTTTTTTAAACAGACAGATAAATTAACGATTCATCGCAATTTAATAACCGTTTCGCTGAAACATCTTGCCCACTTCACACAACTCGTCTTGAAATCACGGAAATTTAATCGTTTGCTGATTTTACTCAACGCGAAAGCTGTTCTCGAAGGAGATAAAAGAAGGAGATCGAGGAGAATGAAAGGGATGCATTTAGGTTGGCTCCTCGGGGAAACTACTTAGCCGAGTGATTCTATAGTTGCAGTGCTAAGAGGAATTGATTTCTAAGAGATTTCCATTTGAAGGAATTCAAAATGATTTAAGAACTTGCCAGCTAATGGAAACCTTCTTGATAAAAATACAGGATCATGAATTTTTTCCTTTTAAAAATATTTCTTGTCACGCGATAGGGACAATCTTCCGTTATTTATAAATCTAATCTATTTTAATTATTAATAAGATTCCACTGTTTCCTTTTAGAAACTATTATCTTCATATATTTTTCCATTTTGCGAAGAATTTAGATTGGGCTTATAATTCAATCCATTAACATTAGAATCCAAAATGTATAAATCTAAAATAAAAATGAATTTATAAATGTATGTAATATTAAACATAGTTATTCGTCGAAGTTTAAATCAAAAATTGATTCTATTTTAATTTCATTCTCACTAGTGGAAAAATTATGGAGAATTTATAGATAAAATATTATTTTCTACAATTTTATCAAGTATTTCAATCATAAATGAAAATTTATAATCACTCCAATATACTTAATATATCTAATCGTATTCCATAAAATGCACTCACTGTTTCACCACGAAATCGGAATTTTAATCTAAATTACGAGGGGTGTATTTATACGCAGATGTACTTTCATACATTACAATAAAAACAATTTACGATCAACAATTGAAACAACGGTGAATTACTGAAATATTTTTAAAATTGTTCACTCTGTAGAGCTCGATGACCTGCGTCTTATTGGTCGGACCAATATTGCGCGAGACATTTAATGGGGTCGATAAATTTTTTTCGCGTTGCTTGCTGCAAGGAACAATCGAACGAAGTACGAACATTCATATAAGCGAAAATACGGAAAAGAATATTAAAAAATGATGTAACGCAATGACTGACACGTTGTAAGCGATACAATTTGCTTAATGTACGCAGGATGACCCAGGGTGGTTAATTATTCGATTTTATTTCGTTACACGTTCTACCATCAAGCACTCCGTTTTCGAAGCTTTTAAAATTTCGAACTCGTCCCCGCGCTAATTGACGACCGGCTCAAATGCAATTTTCCGCGTGAAAATACGAAGGTTGCTCCACTTTCGCACGCGTACAATTCTCGTATCTCGCGCTATTCCACTCTAGATTTACTGATCGTATTCGTAAACATTTGAACGTTCCCTGTAAAAATCGATATTGTTAATAATAAAAATGTGCATGTTAAATTTGAATTCTGAAACAATTGTTACAAGACACTACGAGAACATTAAAATATTGAGAAAAGAATATTAAGAATCACTTATTAATATCTTTTTTTCTCTCTTCTTTTGTTAAAATATAACTTTGCAATGGTTGAAAAATAGAGTAAAATATTCAAGTGTCCTTCTTTTCTCTCAATTTCTGTGTTACAAAAAATATTCCCAGGTAAAAATCGTGGATAGTTCTCACTCCCTCAAATAAAATTCCCGTCCAAATATAAAAAAATTCTAACTAGTTATTGAAACTACGTATTACGAAATAATAACTCGTGTCAAAATACAAAAACCCAAAAGAAACTAGTTTGCTCGTTCAACAATAGCAACAAGAATAATCAATTCTCATAAAGAAATCGAAAGCAAGTATATCACACTTAGAATATATATATATCTTCCCTTTATAAAATTCCCCGTTGAAAGATCATCTGGAGAGGAAAAAGAGAAAGAAAGAAGGGGAAGGGAGGCAGTTCTTCCGGGTTTAAAAATATTTCGAAGATATGCGAGGCACTTTATCCTCTGGGTGGAAAAAAGAGGATGCGCGAGATAGAACACTTGCCCTCGTTTCCAGCCAATCTATCATACGCTCGAGGACAATGGAAAATGCACCTGGTCCGCTTCAGCCGATCCACACATGTGTGTGTGTGTGTGGCGCATGGGGGGCAAATAGGGGGGTCGAGTCTCGCGAGAGAAACGAGCTCTTAGCCGAAACAGGAGCCAAAGCTGAACGTTTGCCTCTTTATGAGAGTCTCGACCATCCTCCCCCATGAATATACAGGGCAGCCATAGATGCTTAGTAGCGCGTTTTCGATACGTAAGAGCATCGAAAGAGGACTGTATACCATACCTTTCGAAAATAGGGGAAGGAATAAATTTAAATATCGTAGGTTCTTTGATATGCTAACATGGATAGTCGAAGAACGACCAACGGATGGGCCGAGAAAACGGAATTCTTTGATACGGATTTTTTTTTTCTTTTCTTTTCTTTTTTTTTTATTTACATTTCATCCCTCGAGGATCGCATTTCATAATATAATCTTCTTTTTTTGTATTTTTCTTAATTTCTTTTCTTTTTTCTCCATTCTTTAAATCTTTAAATTGAAAATTAGTAGAACTTATTTCGAATACTCTTTAAAAAAAACAAATCATGTGCAAGTATATTTATTTGATAAAATAATATATTCATGCATCAATCAAATGCAAATATATGATGTGAAAATCGAACGTGACACGTATACACTTACCTAACGCAAATATCATCCAAACGCCTTTCGATTCTTTTCGCCTTTCTCTCTTTCATCCTGTATTTCATTGTAACTTTTCCTCTTCGACCACGTACGAGACGATATATGTTTTCTGGAGCATTACACGGCCCACCTGCGCACGCGGGCTCTATGCAAATCCCATTGTGTAGAGGAACTCGTAGAGGTTCTTCCTTGCTCCCATCACGATATTTCTTCCACGCGACATTGTTTCAACCCTTCCCCATCTCCGATTCCAACCGGAAGATCGTCAGTTGTTTAATCGTGAAATTAATGGCGGCGCCGCGAGTGCGGCGAGGAGCTCATTGTAACTTTGAGATTTCGAGCCAAATAAATTTTCCAACCGAAACGAAACTTATGCGTATTTATACACATTCGCTGGTGGATTGAAAATTTGTTCGAAACATAGACAGTATGATTGTCTGTTCAAATGATATTGGTTCGAAAATTTTCCAATCTACTTTTAATTTATAAATATTTATTGTGTAATTATAATGTATAGAGTGACAGCTTTAAAGATTAAGATAAATATAAAAGTTGATGAAGAAAGTCGGTTAAGATTTATTAAATTATAAGCCAATGAAGATACAAAAAAATATTGAAGAATATAACTCCTATTATAATATAAATATATATTTATGTTAGAAAAAACTTTTTATTTAAATGGTTTATTTAAATGATTATTAATAAATAAATAAATAATAAGAGCTTCATCGTATTTTAAGATATTTTGCGAGCGCTTTAATATTTGAATTATCAGGCAAATAAGGAAATGTAAGAGTTTTTGCGTCTTTGTACGATACGCAAATGTTCATGGTATTTATATGTCTGGCTAAAAACAGACTAAGCTACTTAAGCGACTACAATAGTATAACAGCTATACTTATCAGATAGTCAATATGCATAATTTGCAATTGTAATTAACAAAATACGAACAGCTTAGTGATATTTCTATATTTATTATAAATAATTAATTGTTAAGATAATCATATTAATTATTAATAATATTATTCATATAATTGCACTCGATTAAAATTATAAAAAAATTTCCAAATTTTCCAATTTCTCGCGTTTTTAAAATTTTCTAAATCGACAAATCATAACGTCCGTTGAAATTAAACAAAATTTCCGAACTCGCTACTACCACAGTTTGTACTCTCGTTCAAACAAGTTGTATAAATCACCACCTGTCAACATGCTCAACGAAACTCGCGTGAAAAGCGTAAATACCGTGCAATGAATAAACCGGCGTAAATTATACGGAGGATATAAAATAGAATATAAAACTAGAGACCTATTTAACCGAACTTATATTTCGCGAATGAAAGTGCATTGAAAGTGGTGCGCCACACCATAAACACTGGTTGCATCGTTAATCCGGTCGATGTCATTCGCAGGCTCAAGCTGTTCTAATTAAAATTGAGAAAACAACGGGTTTACAGTGAATAAGAGGAGAATTAGGTCGAGCTCGTTTTTAAAACCACGATATTCTTATCTAACGATGCTTCCATTTATTAAACGTCTACTGTTCGCATCCTATACGCTCTCTTGTAATTTATTTTTTTATTTATTTATTTTTTTTTTTCGAAATATCTTTCTTTACCTTCTTCCTATGTTCTAAAGGTTCTTATCAATGTTGGTTGCGGCATAACTGGATTGCTACGACGTTTCACTATTCATGTTCTCATCGAGAATAATTCAAAATACTGCTGTTCGGTTGTTCTTTAACGTTTCCACGTTTCCATGTTTATAATTGCGCGTTTTGTCTTCGAACGATTTAAAAGAGGAAAGCGGTTCGTGGAATGGTGAATGGATTCGAGGTTAATTTGAATTGTGCTGAGAATGAAAGAAATTCTATCTTCTTTGGTTTACTTCTATACAGAACTATGTCGTTACTTTTATTTATTATTACCGTTTTCTATTTCGTTGCTTTTCACTTAAACGTAGTAATTCAGAATAATAAATTTATATTAGAATAAAAAATCTCTAGCTTATCTGAAGATAATAACTTCTTACTTTTTTTATTTATTTCTTTTTTTGCAACAACAAATCACGTGTACCAACATTTTGTATTACTGATCTAAATGTCTCCTAGGTTCTCTCTTAACGAGAGAATTGTTCTATATCACGTACAAATCCGTTCGTGTACCATATACCATTCCTCCCCTGGCACTCTTCCATAAACTTATTACCCCGACTTAAAAGCTCATTCACTCCCACCATAAGAATTCATTACACCATGCCCATAATTCATACTTAATTACAATACACAGCCACAAGCATGGCATGGTAACAACTTCCTTCCAAAACATAAATACCAATTTATTTCCCCATGGAACCGCCCCTTTCATCAATCATAATAGTTGCTCGCCAACTAATTCCCGCGCTTGCCCTTAAAAACTCATCCCCATTTTCAAATTTCTCTTCCCCTTCTTCGTTACACCGCCTTCTAATCTCGACCTATCTATTATTTACATCGATTCGTGCGCGAATATGGCCTATTTCTATGAAACACGGCGTGTCACGAAACGCCAGTTTCGAAAGTTTCGCGTGAAAAACATGGAGGGGGGGAGGAGTGTCTCGTAGGACTCGTTTTGGTGGGTGGTTTCGTAAACTGGCAATGTACCGGTATATAGCAGCTGCTAGCTTCATCTAAATATTTAAAGAAGGGGGGAAAGTTTCTCCCATCCCATACGCGAAAGGATATTCGAGACAGGGTGGGAGGAAGAGACTTTGCTTAGGGTTGATTCTTGGATTTCTTTTTTTTTCTTTTCTTTTTTCTTTTTCTCGAGCTTGTGTTCGCAACATAGTTGCGTCTCGGAGCAATTGTTTCTTTTTCTTGCTCGGTTTCTTCCTCTCCCGCCTCTTCTTATTTCCTCTCATCTCTATACGACTTCGCGTAGCCTTGTTCTTAGTATACACCGACAGTCGAGAAGGATGTTCATTCGTTGCACGTCAGAATCTTGGACGTGTCCCGACTTTTTCCTTCTCTTTCTCACCACCTTTTCTTCCCCTTCCCGTACTTTATCCTTGACTGATGAAACTCGAGCGAATGCTTAAGAGAAATGTTTGTTCTTTGAGGTAAGAAAATACAATTGTTAAGTGGTGTTAATTTGTAACTCGTTGAAAGGGAACGTGTATCTGTTGATGAAGTTTCGTTACGAGAATCGGTTACGTAAAATTAAATTAAATTGAATTATTTATTCTTTTCTTTCTTTTTTTTCTGGATAGTAAATTATTGATAGAAAAAGTATTATTTATCAAATTTCTTATTATTATCAGTTTTTATTAAGTTGCATAAAGAAAAAATTGCTACACTTCACTTTATAAAATATAAATAATTTTATTGAATTAAGAATTTAAAAGAGACTACTATAAATAAATATTTAGATTATATATTCAAGACATACAAATATATTTAAAATATGTTTAATAAAATTAATTAATCGTAGAAATATGCCATTAAATGTTTTAAATTTTAGAAATTTAATTCGTTTGATTATAATTTTATTAAAATAAAATATAAAGGCAACATGAAATATATTAAATAATTACATGAAAAATATATAATTATTAATAGTATAACTAGGGTATTTTCTATATTATAACATCCAATATTTTTCCATACACAAATACACGAGAAAATTATTTATTTACAGGCACATTATTTGCATGATGATTCACAGAATTCCAATTACATTCCCGAAGAAAGAATTTTTTATGTAGATCGAAACATTTTCCATCCGCAATATTGTCATTATATTTTTAATATTTTCTGCTTTTTGTTTCTTTTCTCCGTCAAAAGATTCTCAATCAACGCTGTACATCAAAGAACAATGAATCGACGTGTACGCTTTTGTGCGAAATTCCAATTACCTACTTTTGAAATCTTGCCAGCCACGTATATGTTTGCTCGGCTTTTAATCATGTTACGATTTTATTAACTCGATCATTCTATTGGCTTCGAGGTCGGCCTTGTACGCCTGGTAATTAGCTTTCATTCTATCTACCGGATCGATAAGCAATCGTGAATTATCGTTCATTATTGGTATTATCGCAAATAAGTCGTAACTTGATATTTCGAAAGATAAATTGAAGTTACAGACGATCTTCGCATAGCGAGTAAAATTATTTAAAGCAATAGCGTTTTACATATCGAATCGATCTCGTTTACCATGTCTTCTGTGAAATTAGTTTCCAGATATTTGCTCCCAATTGGAACGCAATTTTCTATTTCCCCGATATTGTCGTGAAATTTTTCTTTTTCTCTTTTTTTTTCTCGCCTCGCTTCTTTTGTTTCTCTCCTTTTCACCTCTTTCTTTTTATGATTTTTTTTTTTTTTTGATTGTTCCATTGTCGTTCGAATCTTTTTTCCCTGACTTCATTATTTTCCATTTTTCACCGTCCAGGTAAAAGAACATTGATCGTCAATAGGTTGTTTATTCTTATTGAAAAAATTTCATATAATTAGTTCTCAGCTTTATTTATTCGAATTTAATATATAGTATAGTAATAATTAATTTTATTCAAATATATCTCACGAATTGATTATAATTTTATTAAAATTAATACTATTAATACTATTTTTAACATCTTGTCTACGACTTCGTATAAACGAATAATTAATAGCATAACAATCGAACACATATCTAGAATTCAAATACCGAAATGCTGAAATATACTTTATATATAATACAAATAATGACTTAGTTTACACAACGATCGAATGTTCATCAAGTTAATTACCTGTTTTCGAACATTCGAAATTCGATACAATAACTTTTATTATCGAGAGACGAAAGATTAAATTATTACTTTTGTAAATCAGTCGGGAGGGAAATTCGCTGGAAAATGGTAATTAATACATCGCGACGTAACACGGCTGGATAATTAATTAAGCTTATTTTGGAATCATGCAGTCCCTTTAATGAAATATCGGATACAATATTAAGGACAATGCTTGTCAATCAATTTTTGATAATACATACACGTCATTAAATTTGCTTCTCCGTGAAACAATATGAAAATTTCTTTCATTCTTGTTTATTCCTCATCAATTCCTCACAGTTATTTAAAGTTAAAACGAGATTTCATTGGAAAAATAGAGAATAATAATTATGGAGAAATAATACTGGATAGTATAATAGTTATGAAAGCTTCTGACGATTCATTGTGAAGCGTTTAAATGATTAACAAAAGAGAGATAATAATTGAAACAGTACAACAGTTATAATTAATGAAAAGAGTAGGGAGGAATTAAAGAGGATTAACATATAGCTTTGAATAATTTTATAATCCTTTTTATAAAAGTGGCTATTTATAGAATAATATTTAATCGAAGAAATAATTTTATTATAAGGCTGATTGAAATGTCGTATACATTTTGTACGTACATACTTATATATATATATTTTCTAGAAATTTTTCAGAATTTTAAATTATTTCATTTAACAATTAATCTTCTGCACCAATTTTTGTTTGTGACAAATATTACATACACACTCGAGCGAATTGTAATTTATCTCAAATTCTCTAATTCGCGAGGAAGTTCATTAAAGGATATAATTTCATTCCTAAAACTGTCATCTTACCAACCAACCACGTTCGATATCTCTGTTCTTCTTACACGCGACAAATATATTATGCGATCTCGAGATGCAGTAGGTCGAAATCCTTCTAACGCAACTCATTACTGTTCGCATCGCAGGCGTGCAGAATAATGCGGCCCAAGTTTCGAGCATAATTATGTAGCGTAAGGGTAATTACACCATGCCACGTGGGGAATTTCAAGTTTCCTGCGCTTTCGCGCATCCACGCCATAATTGTGCGCACTCGTGCATGTAATACGAAAAATATATTTCGGCTTGGGTTTTCTAAGGATAGAATTCCATCCGTTCATATGAAAAATTGTGAAACGAAGAATTCATTTTATATCTCTGTATTAATCGATCATTGGATGCTGTTTAAGGATCAATAAAGAATTAATATATATATTCGTGAAACATCTCCATCATAGAAAAACAAGTGATATATTTATTCATATATCATAGTATGGAAACCTAAGTAATTTTAAAATGTGTCATTAAAAAAAAAATTATATTATAAAATATTATATCAAATCTTTTCGAAAACATCAAGTATTTTTTGTAATTTATCATAAAGTTTACGATGGCTGCCATATCATTTCTCTCATAACAGTATTTTGTGAATAAGGATTCTTATGACGAATCCACGTCACTAGGATCTCTCTTTGAAGAAGATCCCACAACCTAGAGCTCGTGAAACAGCGAAATTCAGGGTCGTGATACGAACCAGGATATCAAGAGGGCGGTTACAGACTCGTAAATCTTGCGGATCAGAAAATTCATTCCGCTGGGGGATTAACCAGCTGGAAGAATCAATATCGTTTCGAATCTCCCGCCATCTTCGAAATCGAACCAATCTTACGTTTTCATATTCGCTCGATCTTCACGTTTAAGAAACGTGAAAGCAAACTAGAATAATGAACATTAATTTTTATTCGAATGACATTTCGGTTTGATATAGCTGAAATTATTGCAAATACGGTAATTGTCGCTAGGATGATCGTAATTTTTCATTGTGAGAAGAGTTAAAGTGACTGTAGTAATACCATATTAGGTAATAAAGATGAATTTTCATTTTGAACACTTGTTCAAATTAAATTAAAGTATACGAATAGTAATTGGGAATAAATTCTCTTTCTTTTTCATAAAAAATTCATTTAATTATATTCTTTTGATAGTGTAAATGGACTGTTGAAATGTTTATGCAAATGTGATGATGATGGAGCTTGAATTTAAATAGAAATTTATTTTATCTTCTTAATAGTATGAAGAATATTTTTTATATTTTTGTGTTTTAGAATGTACATCTTTACAAAATAATAATAAATTTGAATAATTAATCATTTATAAAAATTTTAGTAAATTATTTATACTGTTATAAATTATTAATTTATTCACGAAAAATACTTTTAAAGGATATTGATTTTAGAGATTAAAACGAATATCCCACACTAGGTATATCGATAAATTAATAATAATTTTATATGTCTTTACGATAACATCTAATCTTTACAGATACAATTCATTATTTTCACATTTTTCATCACTCTCACAAATTATCGTATTATTGATTTTAATCGATTATATTTTCAAATTTATTCTTGATATTTTTCAAATATTTTTATTCATAATCACGATTTTTCCTATACAACTTTAGAAAAAAACCACCGAAAAGAATGAAGACAAAACTGGAAGAAACATTGGTGGGAATATTTCTAAAATTATGCATGCGTGTGTAGACGTTCAACTCGTAGACGAAATATCTGCATATCAACGTAGTACTTGAGATTCTCCTCGTGGCACAGCATAGTTACCCGTTGCACAGGGAACTTCATCCGCATTCGTGTGTGCGCGCTATCGACATCGTCGCAACCCTTTGAGTCGGTGGTTTCAACGCATGCTAGGATACCTCGAACGAAGACGTGTACCTACCCTTGTGTGCCATTGACTTTTCACGCTGAGCTTCTTTCTCCCTTTCCCCCAAGATTTTTATCTTATTGTCCATGACACTTGGCATATTTGATTTCTCTGTATTTTTTTTTTCTTTTATTTTGATACGCAGAATAAACAAGGAGATTCGTTTATATCAATTTAATATTTAACTTGTGCTTTTATTCGACGTTACTTTAAAATCAGTTCAAAGTAGTAAATCTTCTTTTATAATTGAGTTGGAATTATACTGTATTATAAAGTGATAATGAAGAGAAGTTTGAAAGAAGCACTTAAAAATTCCATTTTCAGAAAGTATAATATCACGGCCAAAGTTATTATATTGCGTGAATAATGCATTATGGAAATTTTTATTTTATCTAATGTAGAATTATAATAAAAGTGAGAGGATTTTATTTGATCCCAGACTATTATGAGAGCTTAATACAATATTATAACAATTCCTATCATTATGAAAAATACTTTTATTAATGAATCAATTTATAACATTTGAAACATAAAAATATAACGTGTCTTACGACAGTGTTTATGATATATAAAAATAAGTATTTCTTTTCTATAAATTCTATACTTTTAATCGTTACTTAGTTTTGCTTATATTAAGTTTTCGTGCTAGTTTCGACGAATTTTCTTCTGTCTCACAGAGCCTCTATTCCGCTCTTTCCGTCTTCTCGCGTCAGTCAGCCGATGAACTTGTCAATTTTCGTTGGCAGAACGCGTGAAACGATCGGCTGAAGTGAACTCGGTTTTACGAGGCTGCATCGGATTGACACTTTCACGACGCAACCTTTTTCACGAGAAATATCGATGGTAGACAAGCGTGCGCTTGCCTTTCCGAGGGATAAAAAAATCTTGAAATTCAACAAATTACATTACTCTCAATATTTATATTCAATCTTTTTTCGAATTTGAATTTCATAATTGAAAAAGTATTAAGTTAATCTTAATTTTTAATGTACAATATAGAGAAACGATATGATGATCATTCCTTTCCAGGCAAATTTTCTATCAATTTTTTAAATTATCCAGGAATACACTCTTTCCATCTTTAATCGATCAACAGTAAAAGCGACATCCCTAAATCTATGACATCTCCTCAAACATAACTCAATATACACTTCTCAAAAGAAATAATTCATAACACTTCTCAAAAGAAACAATTCATAGAAAAAAAAACTGTTATTTTAAAATTTCGCCAATGAATTATTTCCATAATTGTATATTAAAAAAAAAAAAAAAAACGATTCAATAAAGATTGAAATAAGTTTCGTCTGCGTTAAAAAAAATTATTCATTGAGACAGTATTTAAAACGTCCCTCCGTTTATTGCCTGTTACAGTTTGGACAGAGATCAGCCGTTCACATTCCAACTGGGAGTTGGCCAAGTTATTAAAGGTTGGGACGAGGGATTGGTGGATATGTGCGTGGGCGAAAAGAGGAAGTTGACCATACCGCCGGAACTCGGATACGGAGAGAAAGGAGCCGGAAACGTAATTCCTGGAGGTAAGATTGTTTCGAACCCGAGATTCTTACGATGTTCCCTGTGTCTAAAGTTTCTTCTTATTATTATTATTTCATCGTTTCTGCCGGATAGAAATTACTTTTCCCCAAATGTCACGATGAACAATCCTTTTGTTTACGTGTATTCTATAATAATCTTTAGAACGTACGAATAAGGTAGATGTATAAATTATAGGACGTGTTTGAATGTAAAGTATCGAATGAGGTATTTATCATTTTTGTTTTATTCTTTTTTGTTATTTTAATTTACCATATATTTTATGGAGCGAAAATATAATGTTTCATAGTTATATGTGTCTTTAAGAAATTGTGTTATATTTCTTCTTAAGAATATTTCTTATAATATGATCACGTGTATTCATTTTAATTTATATGAAATATATTGCACGATATTTAGATATTATATTACTTTCATTCTATAAATTTTTGCAGCATATCAAATATTTTACTAAATACGATTCAATGTAAGAATATTTAATGTTAAAGATGATAATATATAATATAATTAATTTAAAATTTCCAAAGATAGTTATCATAGAAAAATCATTCGACAAGATATTGATTTAGAACACCTAACAAATTTTTCTTTTAAATATAATTATTAAATTAACTCTATTTTAAATCAATACTAATAATATCTAAATCTAGAATTATTGGATTACGAATTTCAAGATATTTCAATTTATAACTAACTTAAAATCTTCTAAAGATATTTACAGATAAAATTATCAGTTAAACGTCAATCTAATAAATTTAATCAAAGAAAGAAAATTAATGAAAACAATTAATACCTTTTATATTTATTTATTTATAAAGGATAAAGAGAGAAACAAATTCAGATTTTGAAATACATCAACTATGATTTTAATCTATATCTAATCTATAAATATCAAAACTTTTCCTGTCCATTATCTATCCTATATTCCGCCAATAAAATCTCTTCCCTAAAACGTAGAAACGATCACGATCAGAGATATACGTGTATACATATTCGATACTAACTTTCGATTTATCTAACGTGTATTCCCATAGAAAAAAATGAGCGGACAAACGTCGCTGTTGATCCAGCTCGATGGCTGGTGCTCGATTTAATGGTTGACGCTTTATTGGATTTCCGTGCAATTGCATTTTTTAGTCCGATTTCATTACTAACGATTCCCCTTTGTATCGATTCGTTCGTTGGTACCGTTCGTTTGTCCCCGAGAATCGATGGAACTCACGGATAATTTGAGAAGAGTTAACATTAAAATCGTCGTCGTCAAACCGGTTGAATTTCGTTCCCTTTAAATCGAGACGATTTCTCTCATCGAGAAACGAACGTTTAATACGAATAATAATTTCAAAGTGTTGAATAAATTAAACATACGTTGAGATATACTTCGTAATCCACATACATTTTCGAAATTCGACGTAATTACGTTTTATATAACCGATAATTATAATAATAATTAATCGATAATGTTAAATTGCATTCATTCATGAATATTGAAAATATTTGAGAATAGACTGATATAGAATTTGGAATTGATAATAGAGTATCTATCTTTGTTAGATTGAAATATTTCTAAATTTAAATTCATCTAAAATTATTGCATTTACATTCATTAATTCTATATATATATTAAATTCTTCACTTTAAATGAGTATATTAAATAATTATAATAATTTCTTCAATTCTATTTTTATGAATTCTATTTTTATGTATAAAAATTTTCTTTGTATCGTGTAATAAATAATGATATATAATTAAATTAATCGCATAATTTGAAAATTTACGTATCTATTATCAGTATCAAATATTCTTTACGAAAATTTCCGTTTCGGATTTTATTAACGAGTTATTAAGAAAAAATATTGATCAATCACAAAGCATATGAATTTATTGCACAGTAGTGTTGGGTATAAGTCGCTGGCGAGTCGTCGTGCTCGATAATCAAAGCAATGTATTTATCATTTTATTTTAAAACCATTTTTACTTCGAATATTAATCGATTTATTAATTAAGAAAATTAAGAAAATGTTTCATAATGATCCTGAAAATGAAACAAATTTCATATTCATCTATCATGGTTGAATCTTTCACGGTTTTTCTTCTCAAATTGTCTGTAACGAAAGAACGTGTAACGAAAAATTACAATGTTCGAGGGTTTTGCAACGTGAGCGAGGTAACTGCGGTTTGTGCGTTTTATACTTAATTAACTTCTTCACTGGTTCGTCTCCTTTGTGAAAAATATTTGCGCAACACGACGTTTACATTAGCAGCGAGGCGAGACTGGGATATTTGTTGAGTCTCTTCACAGCTACTTCCTTCTGGTCAACTTTCGTTCAACAACGTTTCTGAATGTGTTATATACGGTTCAATGAATGTTAGACACGATTATCCTTCGTAAAAAGAAAGGATTAGATTCTTTTAACACAAATACCGATGAATTTCGTAGATATATTTCTACTATTAGATCATTTAATTTTCTTTCATTTTGTCTGATAGTTAAATCAAATATAATAATTAAAATAGAAAAAAGCATATTTAAATTTCTAATTTTTATATAAATAAAAATAAAATCCATTTTTGAATTTTAAACAAACAGTTTACACGAATACCATATCACCAAACCATTGTCTATGTTTAAATATAGATTGATTCGAATTATTCATTTTTTTCCTTTTTTTTTTATATAAGAAACAATGGAATGATTATCTTTATCCTTATTCCCTGATCTATATATCATTATATTAATTTGTGTTTTAAGCAGTTAAAAATTATTTTATGAGAAATATACATATACATGTACTGATATTTCGAAAAATTATAAACATGTTAAATTTTCACTAAATATTGTGATTAGATCCAACAGATACGAAACAATATCACGTATAAAATATTTGATTGACTATTTTGTCATCCCATTCTTCCCTATATTCTAACAGCCACTATTTCAACTAGATGGAAAATCACTTAAAATAAACGCGAAATCCATCAAAGTAACTATTCTATACTCTGATAAATGGGAGAAAGTGGCTTTGAGCAATCAACCGATCCTCCACAATCTCTAACCCGTTATTTCTCTATCTGATCACTGCACACAGCCTCTGAATTTATACGGGGCTCGCCAACAAATGAAATCTATTCGACCGCTGTATTAATTACACACGTTTAAGCAGTGAATAATTAAACAGCATATTTCATTAGGTTACAGCTTAATCAACGATATAGGACCGTCCATAATTAATACGAAATATGCATCGATGCACGCGTATCGTGGCCACACGTTATTCGTTCGATTTCGCTGAGAATTCCTCGCATGGCCGATCATATCGTTATCGATATGAAAAATATGTATACGCATAAGGAAACATCGTATAACCTGGAGAGAAATTTGTCGTTCTTAATTGACAAGCCCGACTCGACGGTTGCGATAAGAATCGTCGAGATGGAATTGATCGATAACTCTGGAAATTAAACGCACGTGACTGATTACGAACTCGTTTCATTCTTTAATAATCGTTGTTTTATTACACAAGGGTTGTATCACGTAAATGGAATTATCCATAAGGTGCTTTGTTATGAGCAGATTATTTATTGGGATCAGACAACGTTCAACGTTCAGAGATAAAAATAAGATAATTTCTCTGTTTAATGAATGTATATCGTAAATGTTTTATATCGATGTTATATGTGTTTATATTAAGAATATAATATTTTTATTCTGTTTTATTGAGACCATTAATAATATGTGATTGGTTTATTGAATTTTAATTAAAATTTATGGTGGGAAATTTTATCGTGGGATTTATATGATATTGTATTACAAAGAAAGACTTTCTATTAAGAAATATAAAGAAATCTAATAATTGGACGAGTAAATGAAATTTATACGAAGTTTATTGAAAAATCAAGTAAAATGAATTAAAATTTAAATATGTAAAATATATTTTATTGAAATCGAAAATCTGTTTTCACGATTTAGAATATATATTGAAAGTTTAAAAAACTAATACTTGAAAATAATTTAAAAGTGAAGAGTTTAAAAAAATTTTAAATATTTGTATACTTGTAATATTTTTACATTAATCACAAAACAATCTACTTGTATCAAGTGTTTGTACCAGTAGTAACTACCTTTGTATTTATCAGTTACATCGCGTGAAGTAGTTTAACTAACGTTTGTCGGTGGCTGCACCGATCGATACAAAACCGTGAAAATGATTTACGACAGTTTCTCGACGTAAACCGTGTTGAACGAAGTGATATTTACAAAAAAAAAAAAAAAAATACACGAGCGAAGAGACGGTTGAATTAAATTTGAAATAAACTCATCCGTCTATGCAATTTTTTATTTATTTAGTCGCGAATAAATGTTCCATTTCATAGATAAATGTTATGCTATTAATCATAAAATCGAGCAAAATTTTGCCAAAATCCATATTTCTTGTTCGCTCTGTAGGAACATTCTGATATTTCTACGAAATTAAATTTTTAACTATCATCGTATAAAATCGATAAGAATCATTTTAAATTTAAATAAGATTAAGCTAAAATAAGATTGAAATAAAAGAAAAAATTATATTGTCAGGCGTTTCTTATTGATAATTAATAATCTAAAAAACAAATATCCCTGGCATAAATAAAATTTCTTATATCAATAATTAATTAACATGATTAAATATAATCAAATAAAGAGCTAACTTATTTCCAAGAAAAAACTCAAAATAACTTCTAAATCAATTTACAGTCTTAAAAATACCATTAATAATATCCTTAATCCTTATAAGCAATATTTTTCCAGAAATAAATATAATCATCATGTAATTTATCATAAAACTTGGTTAAACTCTATTAAAATTAACGAAACTTTAAACCGTTATAACTTCGAAGATAATCACTTTTTATAAATGGATGAGAGACCATTAGAAGCGCTGAACTTTGCACTTTAAAAAGCTTTTTCATTCATCTCGATACGACTTTCGGTTTTCGAGATATCGTCGTGTAAAGAAAAAGGTAATTTTTGATCGTTTATTATCTTCATCCTTGTCGCTTACTCGGAACTCTCGCTTGCACCTCGTCTCACTGACCTATTCCAAACTGCAGACAAGCGACAGACGCGATTCCTGGAAATAGTACGCATTTCCACGAAAATATGTAGGTCACTGACCCATTCATAATTTCTACCCTGTTTGAAGCGTTTAGAAACTGTGAATCCATATATCTCGGTAATCGATTGAGATATCGGGATAAAACAAAAAACTACTTCAATGGAATGATTCTCTTTATTTTCTGAATAGATTTTGATAATAAAATCTTTGGTTTTTTTTCACAAAAATTTCAATTTTCATTTGTTACTTTATATGATTTTGATAGTCTATTTTCAAAATATAAAATATAATAGGACTTATATAAAAATATAAAATATAAAATATATAAGGACTTAAATTAATTTAATTCATATTTTAAAACATAATTTTTATTAACATATTAAATCAAAAATTACATTTATACATGATTTTCTTTCTACACGTATATTATTATAATTATAAAAAGTATTTATATTATTAAAATAATCTTTAAATATTTAGAATAGAAAGAAATAAAAGTAACGTGATAATTCAGATTATAAAAGAATTTAAACGAAAATAATTGTGATCAGTATTAAACGTCATCGACAGAAATTTTGCCATACATCATACAGAAGCTAGAAGAGACGAGACAGATTTTTCGTATAGATCATGGACGAGCAAATAATAGAAAAGCCATGGCAATCGTCTTTCGTCAGCATTGACAGAGACGTATTGGATTTTTATTGGCTTTCGGTCAATCAATACGACTGAACGGTACTTCCCGGGATCAGTGAAACATAATGGAAAATCAACGTGACTGATCGAGAAAAATCTCGTTCCTCTCTTGTCCTTTTCATCCCGTCATGCTCATCGTGATTTCATATCTCGAAGACGTTTAAACGATATTAACGAAAAATTCGGTATATCTTGAATGGCGAATTTCATCTCTTTCCCTGGTATCCTCGAAACGGATGCTACCGTCTGCCAACGTTTGGGACGTTTGCAAGTCTGAGTGGAGGAAACTTCTTGGAACGTGTTCGACAACAAGGGCTCTTACTGTAGTAGTATCATGAAATATTTTATTAACAGATCTGTGCCCTAGGCTCGGGGAAAATGACTGCAGTGTAAGTATCAAAAGAATTTAGGATCTCAAGAAAATAGTCTGCTCATCTCAATATAGGCTTACTTGTATGAGGAAATATTAAAATGAAAAAAATTGAAGTAATTGTGAATTTCCAACAATCCTTATTCAAAAAGAAACTAATAATTTTATATATTTTGAATATTGTTACTTTTGAATATAAAAAAATTGAGTATATTTCTAACAGGATCGTATAATTCTGATTACAGGTGCTACTTTGCTATTCGAAGTTGAACTGATCAACATCAGTGACTCTCCACCAACCGCGAATGTATTCAAAGAAATTGACAGCGACCATGACAACCAATTGTCTCGCGAGGAGGTGAGAGCAATGGCAAGATCATTTTCATTTTTCTTTAAGGGTCGTTCGGTGAAGGATTTAATATATACGTGTTTAATACAGATTAATCTAATAATCTAACAAATTAGCAACTTATTACACGTACATATATTCCTCTCTTTCTTTCATATCACATATTCATTCTGTTTTTCCTTAATTTTCTAATTATCGCCTTCGTATTACATTATTACATAATTATTAAATAACATGTGGAAAACTGAAATTCTTACTTAATTATAAAGAACTCATGATATTATTCCTTCTGCTACTTATTATATAATTTCATCAAAATTATCGTCCTCGACATGGTTCTTGGGCATGCTTCCACGCAACAATTTCATTACAGATAACGGCGAAAGAGAACTAAGAGAGAAATTAAAATGAACAAAATATTCCACGTAATTCGTGGAAAGCTTTATTCTATTATTAATAAAACGATACGATACGATTAACATATCCCTTTTTTGCGGTGGCTCTTTCTATTGGAAATATGCCGTTTGGTGGAGAAAAAAAATTGTTTTGCGAGACTCTTCTCATAAAATTTTCAAGGATCAAAGCGTGAGCCAATCAGGCTTGCTGCCAGCTTTATCTCTGGCGTGCAAGTGTAAAGGATTAACATATACACATTGTGTCGAGAGAAAGGGATGTTGTAAAGCTTGTAACGTTATACGTAAATATATATATGTACATTTATATATGTACTTTTTTTTCGTCGACTCTTTTCAACGTATATAAAAAACATGCACTAATCCTTTAGTCCCTTTTTTTTCATCCCGTGTATAGAGAACGTGTATAGAGAAACGTTTTAATCATTTTAAAATATTGTGCGACTGACAATTTTTTAACTGAATATATTGCGTCGGAGTACATTTAAAAACATAGTTGCCAGTTTTATATTTTTCATTCTTTTCGGCTTATTCCAAAAGAAAAGAGCTTTAAATAAATAAAAAAACACTCGTTCGTGCTGAATTTATGTGTTTACCCTGTTTAAGACAGCTTGAAATGGGATGATTATAAAGCTCCGAATCGAGTTTCATTGGAAATATTGCAACTCTTATAAATCCTTTTGATAACTGACGAATGTATTTTTTTTTATTTCTTTGGATTATTCACTTTTTTCATATTCATTAGAATAATGACGAAGAACAAAACATAATTTCCAATAACTTTTCACGAACAAATCTCGTGCGATTCGTTAACAAACACGAATAAAAAGTAAAGGGACGACGATGATGAAACAATCTGGCTAATCTCTTGGCTTGTGTGCACAGGTGAGCGAGTACCTGAGGAAACAGATGATCGAGGCGGAGAAGGGCAGCGGCGGGGACAGCGAGGAGGTGAAGAAGATAATGGCCGATCACGACAAACTCGTCGAGGAGATTTTCCAGCACGAGGACAAGGACAAGAATGGCTTCATCTCCCACGACGAGTTCAGTGGGCCGAAGCACGACGAACTCTGAAGCCTTCGTGCCGCGTCGCCGCGTCTCCGGGCACCGCGTCGCCGACGTGTCTCGCGCCACCACGTGTTCCCATCCAAGCGGAATCGCCTCTTCGATTCTCGTCCGATACGCGAGGAACGCCATTGAACACGGAACAACTCCACCAATCGTATCACCTCTCGATCGATCGTTTTTCCTTGTGAATTGTGTCTTCGCGAATATCATCCGCGACGTATTCATCATCGTATTTCACCTCTCGCCAACGAAGAGGAAAGAGAAAAACAGGATTTATCTTCATCTTTCTCGCGAAGGGCATTGGACCAATCGAAGGAGCTCATCAACTCTGGAAAGTTGGATCTACGTAAGGAGGATCGAGAAAGGGTATTGGAAGAAAGAAGGAGGGTTGGCTGTTGTCCAGATTGAAAGAACTTTCCTTCTATAGTGAGTTTGTGCGAGTAATTGGAAGGATTAATGGAATTAAATTTGAGTTTGGGGGGAGGTGTCTATGTGTGCCTCTTTCCACGAAGCATAAATGAAGAGTAACGTAAGAATGTCTTGGACTTGGTTGATCCATCTGTATCATCCCTTCGATGAGGATATTTCTGTTGAAAGGTGACGAGATATAATAATAATAATAATAATAATCACGCGAGGACGCAAGAAACGAAGAAAATTCTTTCCAACGGTGCATTCCAACAATAGATATCCGCGAATCCTAAATTTTGAGGAGAAAGAGCTCGCGAAAAGGCACGACTGGGTCGTGTGCGATCGAAAATCTGGCACGAAGCCGAGGCTGTTCAACGTAATATAATTATTATACAAATATATATATATATAGAAAGAGAGATCGAAGAGAGAACGGGAGGGAGAGATAGAGAGACAAGGGTGATTATGTGAAAAAGAGACCGAGAGAAAGTGTTTTTTCTACACGATTATAGATGTTAGAGTAATTAAATTAAGCGCATCGACCTAAGAATTACACGCGCGAATTCTATCCCTCTCTCGAAAGCTTCTTCCTTTTTTATCCGATTCCCCGCTCTATCACACATGCGAACACACACATGTATACACACAGACAAGACACGAATAAACATGATTCGCCATCCCCTTTTTCACGAGGTATCAACAAACCCCGCCGGCATTCTCGAATTTCACGCGAGATATATATGTGTATATGTATATATATGTATATATATATATATATATATATATATATATATGTATCCAGGACATGTGGTGGAGAGGAACTCGATGGAGGAAGAGACGCGAGAATGCCTCGAGGAAGATCCGTGGTGGAGATGAATGGCGGTCGCAAAGAAACGCGATCTTATTTCCCCCATGATCGACGCTCTATCATTAATTATACTTTTTAATTGATACGTTTTTATTACTACATTATATTGTATGTTGTTAAAGTTGGACGAAGGTTATAATAATAAATCGTGTGTCTCGAGCACAGTTTGTTATATAAGTCGTTGAGCTTGTTTGATTCGCATTTCTGAATCTTTTCCTTCCCCAAACGAAAGAGTTTTTTTAATTATGGAAATTTAATTTTGCAAATTTAATTCCTCTATCCTTTTCTTTTTCTGTTTGAGAAAAATGGAAGAGTTTATCGATTAAAATTATTTTAAAAAGTTATTTTGTACTCTTTTGAAACTGAAGGCAAAGGAAGAAATGAAATAAAAAATATTCGATATTTTATAGAATAAAATTTTACAACTTAAAGTTGAATCTTATAAAAGTTTAAATATTATCGATATTATCAAATATTATCTTTGCCCTTTATAAATCAAAGAATTCGTATCATGTATTTAGATTAATAAATAAGTTATATATTATGTATTTTTAATACTTATTTCTTAAATTAATAAATTTTAATTGTTTTCTTTTGCAAAAAAAAAATCATATATGAAATTTCATTCTTTATCATTTCGATTTATTTTCAAATATTATCTCTTCTGTTTAATCTATAAATATATTTTAAATAAATGTAATTGAAAAATAAAAAAGTAACTATTTTTTTAACCTTAATAAATTCGATCCTCGATAAACAAATATCAGTGCGAGAGATGACCATGACAATTTAAGTTCCATTTGGATTACTAAATTTAAATTCGTACCCTATATTTTATGCGATAAATTTCATTGACGGCCATGTAAAACAAAATGAATTTCCCAACGATCTAATATCAAATCCCCATTTGGAATTAAATCGCGCGGATAAAACAGGACAACAGGAGGAGAAAAGTAGGTAAAAATGAATTAAACGAAACGAAATGGCCTATTATTGCTGCTCTCAATTTTATTTCAAGAATTCATTTCCGCAGAAAATTACAGTAATTGCGCACGCGCGACGCCACGTGGCGCGATAATAAGATGATAATTAAATTAATTAAGTTTCTCCTCTCGCCGAATAAATCACACCGTTTACAAATATTTTCCTCTCCTAGGTATTCGAAATTCACTACCTACGATATCCGCAGAAATAAAATCGTTGTCGTGTAAACATTTTCCATTTTATTTCCTTCGTCGAAAAAAATAAATGAAAAGAAAAAAAAAGAAAAAAAAAAGAAAGAAGAAAAAATGAAAAATACGTACGAAAGACATCATTTCGTACCATCGAATGGTTTCATTCAATTTCGTTCGAAACTTTCTTAAACCTTAAGAAAGAACTAAAAGTTTTTCATCGACGGATCAAAAATCGTTTGAGGCACGTTTCAATAAGATTGTCCGATTTTTCATTCCTGTCGTTCGAACTTTCAAACGGAGAAGCTTTTCAACGGGTATTTTCAATAATCCTCTCGCCCCATGCATGTTGCAAAAGCGAATTGCTTCAAGAAATATTCTTCCTTCTTTGCATACGAGCATTTATTCCTGAGAAACTGTCACTGCGCAAGATACATCTCGAAAGTTTCTCTTTTTTTTTTCCTCCTCTTTTTCTATTATTTTCTTTTTTCCTTTCCTTCTCTCTTTCAAGATAGAAAGAAGTTTCAGAAGTTGTTGCATTCACCAAATATATTATGTATGTAGCTTATAAACAGTCAGCAATCGTACCCGAAATATTTAAATAAATCTCTTAAGATCGATCAATCATTTAAACCTTCTCCACGTTTTATTTTCGATGAAAATCGAATAGATAAAATATTTCGTATGTTAGATATATGAAAGACACGATTAAATTGAATTAAATTTTATTCCATATATAAAAGTATATTTTTCATTTAAAGTATTATATGATAAACAAAATATATTTTTATTTATCGTATTATGTGAATCAATTTTGTTATAATTAAATTAAATATATTAAAATTGAAAGAATTTTAAGTTTACTATCATGTTTAAACATTTTATTATACATAATAAAGTAAGATAATAAACTTTGCTATTTATTTTTTCATGTCTTTCAATTTTATTAAACATTGGAAATCTTAAAATCTTAAGATTAGTGAAGATTATTTTTATAAATTCAAATTTTATAATTATGAAATTGTTGGAGGCAAATACAAATGAGCAAAATACAAATTCTTTGAATATTTATTTATATATATTAACCCTGCCTCATTATATCACATTAAATTAGATATATAGATTAAACGTGAATAATATGAGTTATTTCTCACTATATATCATCATATAAAAATCATAATACAATTTATTACGTATATATTATAGATCAAAGTTAAACACGAATTCAATTCGTGATTTCATATATCTGTCTGAAGTACTCGTTATCCAATGATCATTTGATAAGATGATCGTTGATAAGAAACTTCGTTACTCATTATATCACAATAATTATAATTAAAAATTAAATCGAAAGGTAAGAGGTCGATCTCGATTTATATAGAATCGATAAAATCGATATGAAAATTATTTAATTCTTTATCGAAGAGGAAAAGATTCGTTGAAAAGATTCTCTCAACTTTATTTTCAGCTATTAAAAATATTTTTACGAACTTTCTACAAGATCTATGTATTAGATATATCCATTTAATTTATATAATATATTTATATAATTCTATAATAATTCTAACTTATCAACAGACAGTAAACTTTCTTATCTTATTTGTTACATTTGATCAAATATCCATAAAATCGTTTAAAATCTGATCAAATTAATTAGTTAGAAAATAACTTATAATACAACTCTCAAAAATATCTGAATCTATTTCCATCTATATCAAAAGCTATTTTAGGCCGTCATTTTATATTAAAGTCAATATGTTCATTTCTGTGTTTCAAAATTCTTTACTATTTTTATTTTATCAAATATAATTTAATTTCAAATATACTTATATTCTCATTATTTGTGTTCCGTTTCAAATAATTTTTAGAGATATCGTTTCTTATAAATAGAGAAACAATATAAAACTAACCAGATATACATTGACTTGTCTTAATGTCTTCTACGGAATAATCGTTTGTAATCATTGATATTTCGAATCCAATTTAGATTTGCAATAATCATCTAATCAAAGATTCAGAAGTATTGAGCTATATTATATTAGACTCTTCCATGAGGTGAGAAAAATACGAACGACAGGGATATCGATATGATAACGTCGAAAAATAGAAGGCCTTCAAGTTTCGATAGAAACAATTGCTTTCTGCCAGCGTACAGAAAGTTCGAAAGAAATATATGTATATGCGTGTGTGTATATGTATATATATATATCTATATATGTATACGTAGTATCTAATTCTTTAAACGTATAACCTTGGTGTACGCGATTCATTCCCTGGAGGGTGTGCTTCCTCTCTGAATTGGTCGTGTTCGTTGGCCTCCGTCAAATCGCGATGTCCTGGCCGTGTGATCAACATCCGATCGATGATTCGATGATTCTTGTTTATCAATCTTCCCTCCTTCCTTCTCGTGGACGAGCTACAGGGTTCAAGTTTTATCACAGTCAGTAGCCCTTGATGTAAGTGGCGATGTGCTTCTTCTCCTCTTCCGAGAGGCCGTTCTTCAGCGTTCTACGTACTACGAATCACATGGAATTTTTATTTGGATTAAATGGAAGTGATGTCGTCCATGCAGGTAAAGGTGCAGGCAGTTTTTTTTTTTTAAATTTCGAACATTTCGTGTAAAGAGGAAAAGTTAGAAATGATTTATTTAAATGAATAAAAAACACTGTATTAAAATTATTTTAAAATCCATAATATTTATAATATTCGATATTTAGATTGTTTTATATTCTCTGTTTTTGTATGAAAGATATGACGTATCGAATGTTTTTAACAAATTTCAATGTCTCTATTGACTTACTATATATTTTAATATATTCCACATATCTCTATATCCTTATGCCTCAATTTCAGTAATTTGATACAATAATTTGAATATAACAATAATTAAAGATTGTTGTGTGTTAATATCTCGTTATTCACATATTGAAATACTTTCAAAATTAGTATTTTTTAATATTATAATTCGAATATTATGATATGAATGTGAAAATATATGGATATTCTAAAAATATATTCTAGAATGTATTCTATTGTCCAAAATATCTTTACACAAAATGTTCGTTTAATCAATACATGTAATGCTATACAAATCAAACAAATATGATCATTCCAAAATAGGATTGCATGCAGTCAAATAAAAGAAAACCAAAGAAATAAATCATGATTAAATAAGTTTTTCTATTATTGTTTACATTGTTGATGAAAAACATCCTATTTTATCGAAGATTCTATCTTGAATGTTCTTATTTTAATTAATATCTTGCATGATTGATGAATAATAATATTTATGTGTCTCTTATAATAATAAGTTAAAATTTTCATCACTACAAAATATTATTTTTCACTATGAAACTTTTATTAGAATTAGATTTTTCATTAGATTTTTTTTACATTTGTTATAATTATAGATTTAATTTTAAATAAAAAACTTGGTGCTTGTTAATTTTTTAATTTTAATATAATTTTAAAATATCGAATGCTTTAGTATTATAGAAGTATTAACACCATTTCAACATTTCAGACAATGATTGATCAAGCGAGAAAATTAGTTTCCACGTTAGTATGATTGGCATTTGTTATTAACAGGATGTGAACTCGTGGCTAGCAGAATAAATCAATGTTTCGCACTTGCATACATAATTATGAATGGTGGTTAATAGATTTCGAAAATTATTAAGCGCGTTCATCGCCTGAAAATCGAATAATTTTCAAACATAAAGTTACTACCAAAATTACTTGAGATATTTTATCTTTTATCGTATATGCATCACTGAATTTAGACAGAATTTAGAATTTAACGAAATTTATTTTACAATCAATATACAATAAATTTGATATTGAAAATAATTAATGATTGATTGAATCAATTATATTGATTAATAAATATAGATTGAAACATGCATATTCCATTATATTTTTTTCTAAAACTCGATAAAAAGTTCTAAACAAAGAATGCGTTTAAAAGATAACGATTTTCTCCTGTATCCAATTCGATTGATCAATAGTGGGTGCTTTCACTTCTTCGATTCCCGATGTGTATTCAAAACACGAAATCGGAAATTCATTTGCAGAAGTCAATCAATTCTATCCACGACATGGTGAAATAAAATAGAAACTAATCGAATAAAGGAATAAAAGATCGCGAAATAACAATCTATAAAAATAAAATACATATCAAGTATATTTCTTGAAAAGCTAATTGTATCACGACATAGTCAATATATATTTTTGCTCTATTTTCCATTGTATCTTATTTAATCAAATCTTATTTTTGATGATTTTATGATTTTCTTGTCTTTCGAAGACTCTTTATTTTAAAATATTTTATATGCATTGCAGAAAAAAGAAAAAATGACAAATAAGTAAGTAATGACATAATATCATTTTAAATGTATATATATTTAATTCATTCACACAAATATTAAATAATTGATTAAACTTATACTAATAATTTAATCATCTACGACATGCACTATTATATCTACATTTATATTTATTTGAACGAAAGATGCCAGACTTGTATTTATCTACAAATGTCAATATACATAAAGTATTAACTGAATCATTTATTTATTAAGCTATAATAAATTTCAATAAATTTAATATGTGTTGTTGTACAAAAAATAAAATAATAAAGTAATATATATATTATATTCTATTCCTTAATATCACTTTCATTAAAATTAACAATTCTAAATAAAACATAAATTATACATTTCAATGTTTAAATCTATTAGAGGTACAATCATAATTTTTAATACATCAACCGACGTACCATGGTATTTTCCATAAAAAAGCATTAAGCCATATATAGCGAAAAATTAATTTAAAAGATATTTAAACAAACTTAATTATTTCTTAAATAACAAGTTTTTTGCTATATATGCCTTGATAGTTTTTTCTAAAAAATGCCAAGATATATCGAATGGAGTATTAAAAACTGCACACTTGTATTTAAGAAACAAGCATTCAATTTTATATTAAAAAATTCTTGGAATAAAAGTTGAATGGTTTCGAAAGGGCTACATTCTGGTGACCTCAGTTTTTTAGTAGGTTGAACGATAAAAAAGTTATCAACGTCATTTGTATTTGCTTAAATGTAATGGTATATTTTTTAATGCATCAATCGATGCGTCTCTGTATTCTCTACAAAAAAGTATTAGGCCATATATAGCGAAAAACGAATAGTTTAAGAGATATTCAAGAAAATTTAAAAAATAAGACCTCCTATCGTATCATGTTCTCCTAATACAAAATCGAATTTTTCGACAAAAATTTTTCTGGCGCTTACGAAATTTCGACCGCAGCTTTTTTTCTTGAATATCTCGCTTATTCTTCAAGATATTAAAAAATGCTTGGAATAAAAGTTGAATGGTTTCGAAAGGGCTACATTCTGGTGACCTCAGTTTTTTAGTAGGTTGAACGATAAAAAAGTTATCAACGTCATTTGTATTTGCTTAAATGTAATGGTATATTTTTTAATGCATCAATCGATGCGTCTTTGTATTCTCTACAAAAAAGTATTAGGCCATATATAGCGAAAAACGAATAGTTTAAGAGATATTCAAGAAAATTTAAAAAATAAGACCTCCTATCGTATCATGTTCTCCTAATACAAAATCGAATTTTTCGACAAAAATTTTTCTGGCGCTTAGGGAATTTCGACCGTAGCTTTTTTTCTTGAATATCTCGCTTATTCTTCAAGATATTAAAAAATGCTTGCAATAAAAGTTGAATGGTTTCGAAAGGGCTACATTCTGGTGACCTCAGTTTTTTAGTAGGTTGAACGATAAAAAAGTTATCAACGTCATTTGTATTTGCTTAAATGTAATGGTATATTTTTTAATGCATCAATCGATGCGTCTCTGTATTCTCTATAAAAAAGTATTAGGCCATATATAGCGAAAAACGAATAGTTCAAGAGATATTCAAGAAAATTTAAAAAATAAGACCTCCTATCGTATCATGTTCTCCTAATACAAAATCGAATTTTTCGACAAAAATTTTTCTATCCCTCAGGGAATTTCGATCGTAGCTCTTTCTCTTGAATATCTCGCTTATTCTTCAGTATATTAAAAAATGCTTGGAATAAAAGTTGAATGGTTTCGAAAGGGCTATATTCTGGTGACCTCAGTTTTTAGTAGGTTGAACGATAAAAAAGTTATCAATGTCATTTGTATTTGCTTAAATGTAATGGTATATTTTTTAATGCATCAATCGATGCGTCTTTGTATTCTCTACAAAAAAGTATTAGGCCATATATAGCGAAAAACGAATAGTTTAAGAGATATTCAAGAAAATTTAAAAAATAAGACCTCCTATCGTATCATGTTCTCCTAATACAAAATCGAATTTTTCGACAAAAATTTTTCTGGCGCTTAGGGAATTTCGACCGTAGCTTTTTTTCTTGAATATCTCGCTTATTCTTCAAGATATTAAAAAATGCTTGGAATAAAAGTTGAATGGTTTCGAAAGGGCTACATTCTGGTGACCTCAGTTTTTTAGTAGGTTGAACGATAAAAAAGTTATCAACGTCATTTGTATTTGCTTAAATGTAATGGTATATTTTTAATGCATCAATCGATGCGTCTTTGTATTCTCTACAAAAAAGTATTAGGCCATATATAGCGAAAAACGAATAGTTTAAGAGATATTCAAGAAAATTTAAAAAATAAGACCTCCTATCGTATCATGTTCTCCTAATACAAAATCGAATTTTTCGACAAAAATTTTTCTGGCGCTCAGGGAATTTCGATCGTAGCTTTTTTCTTGAATATCCCGCTTATTCTTCAAGATATTAAAAAATGCTTGGAATAAAAGTTGAATGGTTTCGAAAGGGCTACATTCTGGTGACCTCAGTTTTTTAGTAGGTTGAACGATAAAAAAGTTATCAATGTCATTTGTATTTGCTTAAATGTAATGGTATATTTTTTAATGCATCAATCGATGCGTCTTTGTATTCTCTACAAAAAAGTATTAGGCCATATATAGCGAAAAACGAATAGTTTAAGAGATATTCAAGAAAATTTAAAAAATAAGACCTCCTATCGTATCATGTTCTCCTAATACAAAATCGAATTTTTCGACAAAAATTTTTCTGGCGCTTAGGGAATTTCGACCGTAGCTTTTTTCTTGAATATCTCGCTTATTCTTCAAGATATTAAAAATGCTTGGAATAAAAGTTGAATGGTTTCGAAAGGGCTACATTCTGGTGACCTCAGTTTTTTAGTAGGTTGAACGATAAAAAAGTTATCAACGTCATTTGTATTTGCTTAAATGTAATGGTATATTTTTTAATGCATCAATCGATGCGTCTTTGTATTCTCTACAAAAGGTATTAGGCCATATATAGCGAAAAACGAATAGTTTAAGAGATATTCAAGAAAATTTAAAAAATAAGACCTCCTATCGTATCATGTTCTCCTAATACAAAATCGAATTTTTCGACAAAAATTTTTCTGGCGCTTAGGAATTTCGACCGTAGCTTTTTTTCTTGAATATCTCGCTTATTCTTCAAGATATTAAAAAATGCTTGGAATAAAAGTTGAATGGTTTCGAAAGGGCTACATTCTGGTGACCTCAGTTTTTTAGTAGGTTGAACGATAAAAAAGTTATCAATGTCATTTGTATTTGCTTAAATGTAATGGTATATTTTTTAATGCATCAATCGATGCGTCTTTGTATTCTCTACAAAAAAGTATTAGGCCATATATAGCGAAAAACGAATAGTTTAAGAGATATTCAAGAAAATTTAAAAAATAAGACCTCCTATCGTATCATGTTCTCCTAATACAAAATCGAATTTTTCGACAAAAATTTTTCTGGCGCTTAGGGAATTTCAATCGTAGCTTTTTTCTGAATATCTCGCTTATTCTTCAAGATATTAAAAATGCTTGGAATAAAAGTTGAATGGTTTCGAAAGGGCTACATTCTGGCGACCTCAGTTTTTAGTAGGTTGAACGATAAAAAAGTTATCAACGTCATTTGTATTTGCTTAAATGTAATGGTATATTTTTTAATGCATCAATCGATGCGTCTTTGTATTCTCTACAAAAAAGTATTAGGCCATATATAGCGAAAAACGAATAGTTTAAGAGATATTCAAGAAAATTTAAAAATAAGACCTCCTATCGTATCATGTTCTCCTAATACAAAATCGAATTTTTCGACAAAAATTTTTCTGGCGCTTAGGGAATTTCGACCGTAGCTTTTTTTCTTGAATATCTCGCTTATTCTTCAAGATATTAAAAATGCTTGGAATAAAAGTTGAATGGTTTCGAAAGGGCTACATTCTGGTGACCTCAGTTTTTTAGTAGGTTGAACGATAAAAAAGTTATCAACGTCATTTGTATTTGCTTAAATGTAATGGTATATTTTTTAATGCACCAATCGATGCGTCTCTGTATTCTCTAGAAAAAGTATTAGGCCATATATAGCGAAAAACGAATAGTTTAAGAGATATTCAAGAAAATTTAAAAATAAGACCTCCTATCGTATCATGTTCTCCTAATACAAAATCGAATTTTTCGACAAAAATTTTTCTGGCGCTTAGGGAATTTCGACCGTAGCTTTTTTTCTTGAATATCTCGCTTATTCTTCAAGATATTAAAAAATGCTTGGAATAAAAGTTGAATGGTTTCGAAAGGGCTACATTCTGGTGACCTCAGTTTTTTAGTATGTCGAACGATAAAAAAGTTATCAAGGTCATTTGTATTTGCTTAAATGTAATGGTATTTTTTAATGCATCAATCGATGCGTCTTTGTATTCTCTACAAAAAAGTATTAGGCCATATATAGCGAAAAACGAATAGTTTAAGAGATATTCAAGAAAATTTAAAAAATAAGACCTCCTATCGTATCATGTTCTCCTAATACAAAATCGAATTTTTCGACAAAAATTTTTCTGGCGCTTAGGGAATTTCGATCGTAGCTTTTTTCTTGAATATCCCGCTTATTCTTCAAGATATTAAAAATGCTTGGAATAAAAGTTGAATGGTTTCGAAAGGGCTACATTCTGGTGACCTCAGTTTTTTAGTAGGTTGAACGATAAAAAAGTTATCAATGTCATTTGTATTTGCTTAAATGTAATGGTATATTTTTAATGCATCAATCGATGCGTCTTTGTATTCTCTACAAAAAAGTATTAGGCCATATATAGCGAAAAACGAATAGTTTAAGAGATATTCAAGAAAATTAAAAAATAAGACCTCCTATCGTATCATGTTCTCCTAATACAAAATCG
This sequence comes from Apis cerana, assembly GCF_029169275.1. Lineage (NCBI taxonomy): Eukaryota > Metazoa > Arthropoda > Insecta > Hymenoptera > Apidae > Apis > Apis cerana. The sequence goes on from NC_083857.1 coordinate 4,259,479, forward strand.
AATTTTTCCACAAAAATTTTTCTGGCGCTTAGGGAATTTCGACCGTAGCTTTTTTTCTTGAATATCTCGCTTATTCTTCAAGATATTAAAAAATGCTTGGAATAAAAGTTGAATGGTTTCGAAAGGGCTACATTCTGGTGACCTCAGTTTTTTAGTAGGTTGAACGATAAAAAAGTTATCAAGGTCATATGTATTTGCTTAAATGTAATGGTATATTTTTAATGCACCAATCGATGCGTCTCTGTATTCTCTAGAAAAAGTATTAGGCCATATATAGCGAAAAACGAATAGTTTAAGAGATATTCAAGAAAATTTAAAAAATAAGACCTCCTATCGTATCATGTTCTCCTAATACAAAATCGAATTTTTCGACAAAAATTTTTCTGGCGCTTAGGGAATTTCGACCGTAGCTTTTTTCTTGAATATCTCGCTTATTCTTCAAGATATTAAAAAATGCTTGCAATAAAAGTTGAATGGTTTCGAAAGGGCTACATTCTGGTGACCTCAGTTTTTTAGTAGGTTGAACGATAAAAAAGTTATCAATGTCATTTGTATTTGCTTAAATGTAATGGTATATTTTTTAATGCATCAATCGATGCGTCTTTGTATTCTCTACAAAAAAGTATTAGGCCATATATAGCGAAAAACGAATAGTTTAAGAGATATTCAAGAAAATTTAAAAAATAAGACCTCCTATCGTATCATGTTCTCCTAATACAAAATCGAATTTTTCGACAAAAATTTTTCTGGCGCTTAGTGAATTTCGACCGTAGCTTTTTTTCTTGAATATCTCGCTTATTCTTCAAGATATTAAAAAATGCTTGGAATAAAAGTTGAATGGTTTCGAAAGGGCTACATTCTGGTGACCTCAGTTTTTTAGTAGGTTGAACGATAAAAAAGTTATCAATGTCATTTGTATTTGCTTAAATGTAATGGTATATTTTTTAATGCATCAATCGATGCGTCTTTGTATTCTCTACAAAAAAGTATTAGGCCATATATAGCGAAAAACGAATAGTTTAAGAGATATTCAAGAAAATTTAAAAAATAAGACCTCCTATCGTATCATGTTCTCCTAATACAAAATCGAATTTTTCGACAAAAATTTTTCTGGCGCTTAGGGAATTTCGACCGTAGCTTTTTTCTTGAATATCTCGCTTATTCTTCAAGATATTAAAAAATGCTTGGAATAAAAGTTGAATGGTTTCGAAAGGGCTACATTCTGGTGACCTCAGTTTTTTAGTAGGTTGAACGATAAAAAAGTTATCAACGTCATTTGTATTTGCTTAAATGTAATGGTATATTTTTTAATGCATCAATCGATGCGTCTTTGTATTCTCTACAAAAAAGTATTAGGCCATATATAGCGAAAAACGAATAGTTTAAGAGATATTCAAGAAAATTTAAAAAATAAGACCTCCTATCGTATCATGTTCTCCTAATACAAAATCGAATTTTTCGACAAAAATTTTTCTGGCGCTTAGGGAATTTCGACCGTAGCTTTTTTTCTTGAATATCTCGCTTATTCTTCAAGATATTAAAAAATGCTTGGAATAAAAGTTGAATGGTTTCGAAAGGGCTACATTCTGGTGACCTCAGTTTTTTAGTAGGTTGAACGATAAAAAAGTTATCAACGTCATTTGTATTTGCTTAAATGTAATGGTATATTTTTAATGCATCAATCGATGCGTCTTTGTATTCTCTACAAAAAAGTATTAGGCCATATATAGCGAAAAACGAATAGTTTAAGAGATATTCAAGAAAATTTAAAAAATAAGACCTCCTATCGTATCATGTTCTCCTAATACAAAATCGAATTTTTCGACAAAAATTTTTCTGGCGCTTAGGGAATTTCAATCGTAGCTTTTTTCTTGAATATCTCGCTTATTCTTCAAGATATTAAAAAATGCTTGGAATAAAAGTTGAATGGTTTCGAAAGGGCTACATTCTGGCGACCTCAGTTTTTAATAGGTCGAACGATAAAAAAGTTATCAACGTCATTTGTATTTGCTTAAATGTAATGGTATATTTTTAATGCATCAATCGATGCGTCTTTGTATTCTCTACAAAAAAGTATTAGGCCATATATAGCGAAAAACGAATAGTTTAAGAGATATTCAAGAAAATTTAAAAAATAAGACCTCCTATCGTATCATGTTCTCCTAATACAAAATCGAATTTTTCGACAAAAATTTTTCTGGCGCTTAGGGAATTTCGACCGTAGCTTTTTTCTTGAATATCTCGCTTATTCTTCAAGATATTAAAAAATGCTTGGAATAAAAGTTGAATGGTTTCGAAAGGGCTACATTCTGGTGACCTCAGTTTTTTAGTAGGTTGAACGATAAAAAAGTTATCAACGTCATTTGTATTTGCTTAAATGTAATGGTATATTTTTAATGCACCAATCGATGCGTCTCTGTATTCTCTAGAAAAAGTATTAGGCCATATATAGCGAAAAACGAATAGTTCAAGAGATATTCAAGAAAATTTAAAAATAAGACCTCCTATCGTATCATGTTCTCCTAATACAAAATCGAATTTTTCGACAAAAATTTTTCTGCCGCTTAGGGAATTTCGATCGTAGCTTTTTTTTCTTGAATATCTCGCTTATTCTTCAAGATATTAAAAATGCTTGGAATAAAAGTTGAATGGTTTCGAAAGGGCTACATTCTGGTGACCTCAGTTTTTAGTATGTCGAACGATAAAAGTTATCAAGGTCATTTGTATTTGCTTAAATGTAATGGTATATTTTTAATGCATCAATCGATGCGTCTTTGTATTCTCTACAAAAAAGTATTAGGCCATATATAGCGAAAAACGAATAGTTTAAGAGATATTCAAGAAAATTTAAAAATAAGACCTCCTATCGTATCATGTTCTCCTAATACAAAATCGAATTTTTCGACAAAAATTTTTCTATCCCTCAGGGAATTTCGATCGTAGCTCTTTCTCTTGAATATCTCGCTTATTCTTCAAGATATTAAAAATGCTTGGAATAAAAGTTGAATGGTTTCGAAAGGGCTACATTCTGGTGACCTCAGTTTTTAGTAGGACGAACGATAAAAAAGTTATCAATGTCATTTGTATTTGCTTAAATGTAATGGTATATTTTTTAATGCATCAATCGATGCGTCTCCGTATTCTCTACAAAAAGTATTAGGCCATATATAGCGAAAAACGAATAGTTCAAGAGATATTCAAGAAAATTTAAAAATAAGACCTCCTATCGTATCATGTTCTCCTAATACAAAATCGAATTTTTCGACAAAAATTTTTCTGGCGCTTAGGGAATTTCGACCGTAGCTTTTTTTCTTGAATATCTCGCTTATTCTTCAAGATATTAAAAATGCTTGGAATAAAAGTTGAATGGTTTCGAAAGGGCTACATTCTGGCGACCTCAGTTTTTTAGTAGGTTGAACGATAAAAAAGTTATCAACGTCATTTGTATTTGCTTAAATGTAATGGTATATTTTTTAATGCATCAATCGATGCGTCTTTGTATTCTCTATAAAAAGTATTAGGCCATATATAGCGAAAAACGAATAGTTCAAGAGATATTCAAGAAAATTAAAAAATAAGACCTCCTATCGTATCATGTTCTCCTAATACAAAATCGAATTTTTCGACAAAAATTTTTCTATCCCTCAGGGAATTTCGATCGTAGCTCTTTCTCTTGAATATCTCGCTTATTCTTCAGTATATTAAAAAATGCTTGGAATAAAAGTTGAATGGTTTCGAAAGGGCTACATTCTGGTGACCTCAGTTTTTAGTAGGACGAACGATAAAAAAGTTATCAATGTCATTTGTATTTGCTTAAATGTAATGGTATATTTTTTAATGCATCAATCGATGCGTCTTTGTATTCTCTACAAAAAAGTATTAGGCCATATATAGCGAAAAACGAATAGTTTAAGAGATATTCAAGAAAATTTAAAAAATAAGACCTCCTATCGTATCATGTTCTCCTAATACAAAGGGCTACATTCTGGTGACCTCAGTTTTTAGTAGGTCGAACGATAAAAAAGTTATCAAGGTCATATGTATTTGCTTAAATGTAATGGTATATTTTTTAATGCACCAATCGATGCGTCTCTGTATTCTCTATAAAAAGTATTAGGCCATATATAGCGAAAAACGAATAGTTCAAGAGATATTCAAGAAAATTTAAAAATAAGACCTCCTATCGTATCATGTTCTCCTAATACAAAATCGAATTTTTCGACAAAAATTTTTCTGGCGCTTAGGGAATTTCGACCGTAGCTTTTTTTCTTGAATATCTCGCTTATTCTTCAAGATATTAAAAAATGCTTGGAATAAAAGTTGAATGGTTTCGAAAGGGCTACATTCTGGTGACCTCAGTTTTTTAGTAGGTTGAACGATAAAAAAGTTATCAATGTCATTTGTATTTGCTTAAATGTAATGGTATATTTTTAATGCATCAATCGATGCGTCTTTGTATTCTCTACAAAAAAGTATTAGGCCATATATAGCGAAAAACGAATAGTTTAAGAGATATTCAAGAAAATTTAAAAATAAGACCTCCTATCGTATCATGTTCTCCTAATACAAAATCGAATTTTTCGACAAAAATTTTTCTGGCGCTTAGGGAATTTCGACCGTAGCTTTTTTTCTTGAATATCTCGCTTATTCTTCAAGATATTAAAAAATGCTTGGAATAAAAGTTGAATGGTTTCGAAAGGGCTACATTCTGGTGACCTCAGTTTTTTAGTAGGACGAACGATAAAAAAGTTATCAAGGTCATTTGTATTTGCTTAAATGTAATGGTATATTTTTTAATGGATCAATCGATGCGTCTCCGTATTCTCTACAAAAAGTATTAGGCCATATATAGCGAAAAACGAATAGTTCAAGAGATATTCAAGAAAATTTAAAAATAAGACCTCCTATCGTATCATGTTCTCCTAATACAAAATCGAATTTTTCGACAAAAATTTTTCTGGCGCTTAGGGAATTTCGACCGTAGCTTTTTTCTTGAATATCTCGCTTATTCTTCAAGATATTAAAAAATGCTTGCAATAAAAGTTGAATGGTTTCGAAAGGGCTACATTCTGGTGACCTCAGTTTTTAATAGGTCGAACGATAAAAAGTTATCAACGTCATTTGTATTTGCTTAAATGTAATGGTATATTTTTTAATGCATCAATCGATGCGTCTTTGTATTCTCTATAAAAAGTATTAGGCCATATATAGCGAAAAACGAATAGTTCAAGAGATATTCAAGAAAATTTAAAAATAAGACCTCCTATCGTATCATGTTCTCCTAATACAAAATCGAATTTTTCGACAAAAATTTTTCTACCGCTTAGGAATTTCGATCGTAGCTTTTTTCTTGAATATCTCGCTTATTCTTCAAGATATTAAAAATGCTTGGAATAAAAGTTGAATGGTTTCGAAAGAGCTACATTCTGGTGACCTCAGTTTTTAGTAGGACGAACGATAAAAAAGTTATCAATGTCATTTGTATTTGCTTAAATGTAATGGTATATTTTTTAATGCATCAATCGATGCGTCTTTGTATTCTCTACAAAAAAGTATTAGGCCATATATAGCGAAAAACGAATAGTTTAAGAGATATTCAAGAAAATTTAAAAATAAGACCTCCTATCGTATCATGTTCTCCTAATACAAAATTGAATTTTTCGACAAAAATTTTTCTGCCGCTTAGGAATTTCGATCGTAGCTTTTTTCTGGAATATCTCGCTTATTCTTCAAGATATTAAAAAATGCTTGGAATAAAAGTTGAATGGTTTCGAAAGGGCTACATTCTGGTGACCTCAGTTTTTTAGTAGGTTGAACGATAAAAAAGTTATCAATGTCATTTGTATTTGCTTAAATGTAATGGTATATTTTTTAATGCATCAATCGATGCGTCTTTGTATTCTCTACAAAAAAGTATTAGGCCATATATAGCGAAAAACGAATAGTTTAAGAGATATTCAAGAAAATTTAAAAAATAAGACCTCCTATCGTATCATGTTCTCCTAATACAAAATCGAATTTTTCGACAAAAATTTTTCTGGCGCTTAGGGAATTTCGACCGTAGCTTTTTTTCTTGAATATCTCGCTTATTCTTCAAGATATTAAAAAATGCTTGGAATAAAAGTTGAATGGTTTCGAAAGGGCTACATTCTGGCGACCTCAGTTTTTTAGTAGGTTGAACGATAAAAAAGTTATCAACGTCATTTGTATTTGCTTAAATGTAATGGTATATTTTTTAATGCATCAATCGATGCGTCTTTGTATTCTCTACAAAAAAGTATTAGGCCATATATAGCGAAAAACGAATAGTTTAAGAGATATTCAAGAAAATTTAAAAAATAAGACCTCCTATCGTATCATGTTCTCCTAATACAAAATCGAATTTTTCGACAAAAATTTTTCTGGCGCTTAGGGAATTTCGACCGTAGCTTTTTTTCTTGAATATCTCGCTTATTCTTCAAGATATTAAAAAATGCTTGGAATAAAAGTTGAATGGTTTCGAAAGGGCTACATTCTGGTGACCTCAGTTTTTTAGTAGGTTGAACGATAAAAAAGTTATCAACGTCATTTGTATTTGCTTAAATGTAATGGTATATTTTTAATGCACCAATCGATGCGTCTCTGTATTCTCTAGAAAAAGTATTAGGCCATATATAGCGAAAAACGAATAGTTTAAGAGATATTCAAGAAAATTTAAAAAATAAGACCTCCTATCGTATCATGTTCTCCTAATACAAAATCGAATTTTTCGACAAAAATTTTTCTATCGCTTAGGAATTTCGACCGTAGCTTTTTTTCTTGAATATCTCGCTTATTCTTCAAGATATTAAAAAATGCTTGGAATAAAAGTTGAATGGTTTCGAAAGGGCTACATTCTGGTGACCTCAGTTTTTTAGTAGGTTGAACGATAAAAAAGTTATCAACGTCATTTGTATTTGCTTAAATGTAATGGTATATTTTTTAATGCATCAATCGATGCGTCTTTGTATTCTCTACAAAAAAGTATTAGGCCATATATAGCGAAAAACGAATAGTTTAAGAGATATTCAAGAAAATTTAAAAATAAGACCTCCTATCGTATCATGTTCTCCTAATACAAAATCGAATTTTTCGACAAAAATTTTTCTACCGCTTAGGAATTTCGATCGTAGCTTTTTTCTTGAATATCTCGCTTATTCTTCAAGATATTAAAAATGCTTGGAATAAAAGTTGAATGGTTTCGAAAGGGCTACATTCTGGTGACCTCAGTTTTTAGTAGGACGAACGATAAAAAAGTTATCAACGTCATTTGTATTTGCTTAAATGTAATGGTATATTTTTTAATGCATCAATCGATGCGTCTCCGTATTCTCTACAAAAAGTATTAGGCCATATATAGCGAAAAACGAATAGTTCAAGAGATATTCAAGAAAATTTAAAAATAAGACCTCCTATCGTATCATGTTCTCCTAATACAAAATCGAATTTTTCGACAAAAATTTTTCTGGCGCTTAGGGAATTTCGACCGTAGCTTTTTTCTTGAATATCTCGCTTATTCTTCAAGATATTAAAAAATGCTTGCAATAAAAGTTGAATGGTTTCGAAAGGGCTACATTCTGGCGACCTCAGTTTTTTAGTAGGTTGAACGATAAAAAAGTTATCAACGTCATTTGTATTTGCTTAAATGTAATGGTATATTTTTTAATGCATCAATCGATGCGTCTTTGTATTCTCTATAAAAAGTATTAGGCCATATATAGCGAAAAACGAATAGTTCAAGAGATATTCAAGAAAATTTAAAAATAAGACCTCCTATCGTATCATGTTCTCCTAATACAAAATCGAATTTTTCGACAAAAATTTTTCTACCGCTTAGGAATTTCGACCGTAGCTTTTTTTCTTGAATATCTCGCTTATTCTTCAAGATATTAAAAAATGCTTGGAATAAAAGTTGAATGGTTTCGAAAGGGCTACATTCTGGTGACCTCAGTTTTTCAGTAGGTTGAACGATAAAAAAGTTATCAATGTCATTTGTATTTGCTTAAATGTAATGGTATATTTTTTAATGCATCAATCGATGCGTCTTTGTATTCTCTACAAAAAAGTATTAGGCCATATATAGCGAAAAACGAATAGTTTAAGAGATATTCAAGAAAATTTAAAAATAAGACCTCCTATCGTATCATGTTCTCCTAATACAAAATCGAATTTTTCGACAAAAATTTTTCTGGCGCTTAGGAATTTCGATCGTAGCTTTTTTCTGGAATATCTCGCTTATTCTTCAAGATATTAAAAATGCTTGGAATAAAAGTTGAATGGTTTCGAAAGGGCTACATTCTGGTGACCTCAGTTTTTAGTAGGACGAACGATAAAAAGTTATCAATGTCATTTGTATTTGCTTAAATGTAATGGTATATTTTTTAATGCATCAATCGATGCGTCTTTGTATTCTCTACAAAAAAGTATTAGGCCATATATAGCGAAAACGAATAGTTCAAGAGATATTCAGAAAATTTGCAAAAAATAAGACCTCCTATCGTATCATGTTCTCCTAATACAAAATCGAATTTTTCGACAAAAATTTTTTCTACCGCTTAGGAATTTCGATCATGCTTTTTCTTGAGTCTATCTCTTATTCTTCAAGATATTAAAAAATGCTTGGAATAAAAGTTGAATGGTTTCGAAAGAGCTACATTCTGGTGACCTCTCAGTTTTTTAGTAGGTTGAACGATAAAAAAGTTATCAACGTCATTTGTATTTGCTTAAATGTAATGGTATATTTTTTAATGCATCAATCGATGCGTCTTTGTATTCTCTACAAAAAAGTATTAGGCCATATATAGCGAAAAACGAATAGTTTAAGAGATATTCAAGAAAATTTAAAAATAAGACCTCCTATCGTATCATGTTCTCCTAATACAAAATCGAATTTTTCGACAAAAATTTTTCTGGCGCTTAGGGAATTTCGACCGTAGCTTTTTTTCTTGAATATCTCGCTTATTCTTCAAGATATTAAAAAATGCTTGGAATAAAAGTTGAATGGTTTCGAAAGGGCTACATTCTGGTGACCTCAGTTTTTTAGTAGGTTGAACGATAAAAAAGTTATCAAGGTCATTTGTATTTGCTTAAATGTAATGGTATATTTTTAATGCATCAATCGATGCGTCTTTGTATTCTCTACAAAAAAGTATTAGGCCATATATAGCGAAAAACGAATAGTTTAAGAGATATTCAAGAAAATTTAAAAAATAAGACCTCCTATCGTATCATGTTCTCCTAATACAAAATCGAATTTTTCGACAAAAATTTTTCTGGCGCTTAGGGAATTTCGACCGCAGCTTTTTTCTGGAATATCTCGCTTATTCTTCAAGATATTAAAAAATGCTTGGAATAAAAGTTGAATGGTTTCGAAAGGGCTACATTCTGGTGACCTCAGTTTTTTAGTAGGTTGAACGATAAAAAAGTTATCAACGTCATTTGTATTTGCTTAAATGTAATGGTATATTTTTTAATGCATCAATCGATGCGTCTTTGTATTCTCTACAAAAAAGTATTAGGCCATATATAGCGAAAAACGAATAGTTTAAGAGATATTCAAGAAAATTTAAAAAAAAAGACCTCCTATCGTATCATGTTCTCCTAATACAAAATCGAATTTTTCGACAAAAATTTTTCTACCGCTTAGGAATTTCGATCGTAGCTTTTTTCTTGAATATCTCGCTTATTCTTCAAGATATTAAAAATGCTTGGAATAAAAGTTGAATGGTTTCGAAAGGGCTACATTCTGGTGACCTCAGTTTTTAGTAGGACGAACGATAAAAAAGTTATCAATGTCATTTGTATTTGCTTAAATGTAATGGTATATTTTTTAATGCATCAATCGATGCGTCTTTGTATTCTCTACAAAAAAGTATTAGGCCATATATAGCGAAAAACGAATAGTTTAAGAGATATTCAAGAAAATTTAAAAATAAGACCTCCTATCGTATCATGTTCTCCTAATACAAAATCGAATTTTTCGACAAAAATTTTTCTGGCGCTTAGTGAATTTCGACCGTAGCTTTTTTTCTTGAATATCTCGCTTATTCTTCAAGATATTAAAAATGCTTGGAATAAAAGTTGAATGGTTTCGAAAGGGCTACATTCTGGTGACCTCAGTTTTTAGTAGGACGAACGATAAAAAGTTATCAATGTCATTTGTATTTGCTTAAATGTAATGGTATATTTTTTAATGCATCAATCGATGCGTCTTTGTATTCTCTACAAAAAAGTATTAGGCCATATATAGCGAAAAACGAATAGTTTAAGAGATATTCAAGAAAATTTAAAAATAAGACCTCCTATCGTATCATGTTCTCCTAATACAAAATCGAATTTTTCGACAAAAATTTTTCTGGCGCTTAGGGAATTTCGACCGTAGCTTTTTTTCTTGAATATCTCGCTTATTCTTCAAGATATTAAAAATGCTTGGAATAAAAGTTGAATGGTTTCGAAAGGGCTACATTCTGGTGACCTCAGTTTTTTAGTAGGTTGAACGATAAAAAAGTTATCAACGTCATTTGTATTTGCTTAAATGTAATGGTATATTTTTTAATGCATCAATCGATGCGTCTTTGTATTCTCTACAAAAAAGTATTAGGCCATATATAGCGAAAAACGAATAGTTTAAGAGATATTCAAGAAAATTTAAAAAATAAGACCTCCTATCGTATCATGTTCTCCTAATACAAAATCGAATTTTTCGACAAAAATTTTTCTGGCGCTTACGAAATTTCGATCGTAGCTTTTTTCTTGAATATCTCGCTTATTCTTCAAGATATTAAAAATGCTTGGAATAAAAGTTGAATGGTTTCGAAAGGGCTACATTCTGGTGACCTCAGTTTTTTAGTAGGTTGAACGATAAAAAAGTTATCAACGTCATTTGTATTTGCTTAAATGTAATGGTATATTTTTTAATGCATCAGTCGATGCGTCTTTGTATTCTCTACAAAAAAGTATTAGGCCATATATAGCGAAAAACGAATAGTTTAAGAGATATTCAAGAAAATTTAAAAAATAAGACCTCCTATCGTATCATGTTCTCCTAATACAAAATCGAATTTTTCGACAAAAATTTTTCTGGCGCTTAGGGAATTTCGACCGTAGCTTTTTTTCTTGAATATCTCGCTTATTCTTCAAGATATTAAAAAATGCTTGGAATAAAAGTTGAATGGTTTCGAAAGGGCTACATTCTGGTGACCTCAGTTTTTTAGTAGGACGAACGATAAAAAAGTTATCAAGGTCATTTGTATTTGCTTAAATGTAATGGTATATTTTCAATGCATCAATCGATGCGTCTTTGTATTCTCTACAAAAAAGTATTAGGCCATATATAGCGAAAAACGAATAGTTTAAGAGATATTCAAGAAAATTTAAAAAATAAGACCTCCTATCGTATCATGTTCTCCTAATACAAAATCGAATTTTTCGACAAAAATTTTTCTGGCGCTTAGTGAATTTCGACCGTAGCTTTTTTCTTGAATATCTCGCTTATTCTTCAAGATATTAAAAATGCTTGGAATAAAAGTTGAATGGTTTCGAAAGGGCTACATTCTGGCGACCACAGTTTTTAATAGGTCGAACGATAAAAAAGTTATCAACGTCATTTGTATTTGGTTAAATGTAATGGTATATTTTTTAATGCATCAATCGATGCGTCTCTGCATTCTCTACAAAAAGCACATGGGGCCATATAGCGAAAAACGAAGTTCAAGAGATATTCAAGAAAATTTTAAAATAAGACCTCCTATCGTATCATGTTCTCCTAATACAAAATCGAATTTTTCGACAAAAATTTTTCTGCCGCTTAGGGAATTTCGATCGTAGCTTTTTTCTTGAATATCTCGCTTATTCTTCAAGATATTAAAAAATGCTTGGAATAAAAGTTGAATGGTTTCGAAAGGCTACATTCTGGCGACTCCAGTTTTTTAGTAGGTTGAACGATAAAAAAGTTATCAACGTCATTTGTATTTGCTTAAATGTAATGGTATATTTTTAATGCATCAATCGATGCGTCTCTGTATTCTCTATAAAAAGTATTAGGCCATATATAGCGAAAAACGAATAGTTCAAGAGATATTCAAGAAAATTAAAAAAATAAGACCTCCTATCGTATCATGTTCTCCTAATACAAAATCGAATTTTTCGACAAAAATTTTTCTGCCGCTTAGGGAATTTCGATCGTAGCTTTTTTCTTGAATATCTCGCTTATTCTTCAAGATATTAAAAAATGCTTGGAATAAAAGTTGAATGGTTTCGAAAGGGCTACATTCTGGTGACCTCAGTTTTTTAGTAGGTTGAACGATAAAAAAGTTATCAACGTCATTTGTATTTGCTTAAATGTAATGGTATATTTTTTAATGCATCAATCGATGCGTCTTTGTATTCTCTACAAAAAAGTATTAGGCCATATATAGCGAAAAACGAATAGTTTAAGAGATATTCAAGAAAATTTAAAAATAAGACCTCCTATCGTATCATGTTCTCCTAATACAAAATCGAATTTTTCGACAAAAATTTTTCTGGCGCTTAGGGAATTTCGACCGTAGCTTTTTTTCTTGAATATCTCGCTTATTCTTCAAGATATTAAAAAATGCTTGGAATAAAAGTTGAATGGTTTCGAAAGGGCTACATTCTGGTGACCTCAGTTTTTTAGTAGGTTGAACGATAAAAAAGTTATCAACGTCATTTGTATTTGCTTAAATGTAATGGTATATTTTTAATGCACCAATCGATGCGTCTTTGTATTCTCTACAAAAAAGTATTAGGCCATATATAGCGAAAAACGAATAGTTTAAGAGATATTCAAGAAAATTTAAAAATAAGACCTCCTATCGTATCATGTTCTCCTAATACAAAATCGAATTTTTCGACAAAAATTTTTCTGGCGCTTACGGAATTTCGACCGTAGCTTTTTTTCTTGAATATCTCGCTTATTCTTCAAGATATTAAAAAATGCTTGGAATAAAAGTTGAATGGTTTCGAAAGGGCTACATTCTGGTGACCTCAGTTTTTTAGTAGGTTGAACGATAAAAAGTTATCAACGTCAATTGTATTTGCTTAAATGTAATGGTATATTTTTTAATGCACCAATCGATGCGTCTCTGTATTCTCTAGAAAAAGTATTAGGCCATATATAGCGAAAAACGAATAGTTTAAGAGATATTCAAGAAAATTTAAAAAATAAGACCTCCTATCGTATCATGTTCTCCTAATACAAAATCGAATTTTTCGACAAAAATTTTTCTGGCGCTTAGGGAATTTCGACCGTAGCTTTTTTTCTTGAATATCTCGCTTATTCTTCAAGATATTAAAAAATGCTTGGAATAAAAGTTGAATGGTTTCGAAAGGGCTACATTCTGGTGACCTCAGTTTTTTAGTAGGTTGAACGATAAAAAAGTTATCAACGTCATTTGTATTTGCTTAAATGTAATGGTATATTTTTTAATGCATCAATCGATGCGTCTTTGTATTCTCTACAAAAAAGTATTAGGCCATATATAGCGAAAAACGAATAGTTTAAGAGATATTCAAGAAAATTTAAAAAATAAGACCTCCTATCGTATCATGTTCTCCTAATACAAAATCGAATTTTTCGACAAAAATTTTTCTGGCGCTTAGGGAATTTCGACCGTAGCTTTTTTTCTTGAATATCTCGCTTATTCTTCAAGATATTAAAAAATGCTTGAAATAAAAGTTGAATGGTTTCGAAAGGGCTACATACTGGTGACCTCAGTTTTTTAGTAGGTTGAACGATAAAAAAGTTATCAACGTCATTTGTATTTGCTTAAATGTAATGGTATATTTTTTAATGCATCAATCGATGCGTCTTTGTATTCTCTATAAAAAAGTATTAGGCCATATATAGCGAAAAACGAATAGTTTAAGAGATATTCAAGAAAATTTAAAAAATAAGACCTCCTATCGTATCATGTTCTCCTAATACAAAATCGAATTTTTCGACAAAAATTTTTCTGGCGCTTAGGGAATTTCGACCGTAGCTTTTTTCTTGAATATCTCGCTTATTCTTCAAGATATTAAAAAATGCTTGGAATAAAAGTTGAATGGTTTCGAAAGGGCTACATTCTGGCGACCTCAGTTTTTAATAGGTCGAACGATAAAAAAGTTATCAACGTCATTTGTATTTGCTTAAATGTAATGGTATATTTTTCAATGCATCAATCGATGCGTCTTTGTATTCTCTACAAAAAAGTATTAGGCCATATATAGCGAAAAACGAATAGTTTAAGAGATATTCAAGAAAATTTAAAAAATAAGACCTCCTATCGTATCATGTTCTCCTAATACAAAATCGAATTTTTCGACAAAAATTTTTCTGGCGCTTAGGGAATTTCGACCGTAGCTTTTTTCTTGAATATCTCGCTTATTCTTCAAGATATTAAAAAATGCTTGGAATAAAAGTTGAATGGTTTCGAAAGGGCTACATTCTGGTGACCTCAGTTTTTTAGTAGGTTGAACGATAAAAAAGTTATCAATGTCATTTGTATTTGCTTAAATGTAATGGTATATTTTTTAATGCATCAATCGATGCGTCTTTGTATTCTCTACAAAAAAGTATTAGGCCATATATAGCGAAAAACGAATAGTTTAAGAGATATTCAAGAAAATTTAAAAATAAGACCTCCTATCGTATCATGTTCTCCTAATACAAAATCGAATTTTTCGACAAAAATTTTTCTGGCGCTTAGGGAATTTCGACCGTAGCTTTTTTCTTGAATATCTCGCTTATTCTTCAAGATATTAAAAATGCTTGGAATAAAAGTTGAATGGTTTCGAAAGGGCTACATTCTGGTGACCTCAGTTTTTTAGTAGGTTGAACGATAAAAAGTTATCAACGTCATTTGTATTTGCTTAAATGTAATGGTATATTTTTTAATGCACCAATCGATGCGTCTCTGTATTCTCTAGAAAAAGTATTAGGCCATATATAGCGAAAAACGAATAGTTTAAGAGATATTCAAGAAAATTTAAAAAATAAGACCTCCTATCGTATCATGTTCTCCTAATACAAAATCGAATTTTTCGACAAAAATTTTTCTACCGCTTAGGAATTTCGATCGTAGCTTTTTTCTTGAATATCTCGCTTATTCTTCAAGATATTAAAAAATGCTTGGAATAAAAGTTGAATGGTTTCGAAAGGGCTATATTCTGGTGACCTCAGTTTTTTAGTAGGTTGAACGATAAAAAAGTTATCAACGTCATTTGTATTTGCTTAAATGTTATGGTATATTTTTAATGCATCAATCGATCCGCCTCTGTATTCTCTACAAAAAGTATTAGGCCATATATAGCGGAAAACGAATAGTTTAAGAGATATTCAAGAAAATTTAAAAAATAAGACCTCCTATCGTATCATGTTCTCCTAATACAAAATCGAATTTTTCGACAAAAATTTTTCTGGCGCTTAGGGAATTTCGACCGTAGCTTTTTTTCTTGAATATCTCGCTTATTCTTCAAGATATTAAAAAATGCTTGGAATAAAAGTTGAATGGTTTCGAAAGGGCTACATTCTGGTGACCTCAGTTTTTTAGTAGGTTGAACGATAAAAAAGTTATCAACGTCATTTGTATTTGCTTAAATGTAATCGTATATTTTTTAATGCATCAATCGATGCGCCTCTGTATTCTCTACAAAAAAGTATTAGGCCATATATAGCGAAAAACGAACAGTTTAAGAGATATTCAAGAAAATTTAAAAATAAGACCTCCTATCGTATCATGTTCTCCTAATACAAAATCGAATTTTTCGAAAAAATTTTTCTACCGCTTATGGAATTTCGACCGTAGCTTTTTTTCTTGAATATCTCGCTTATTCTTCAAGATATTAAAAAATGCTTGGAATAAAAGTTGAATGGTTTCGAAAGGGCTACATTCTGGTGACCTCAGTTTTTTAGTAGGTTGAACGATAAAAAAGTTATCAACGTCATTTGTATTTGCTTAAATGTAATGGTATATTTTTTAATGCATCAATCGATGCGTCTTTGTATTCTCTACAAAAAAGTATTAGGCCATATATAGCGAAAAACAAACAGTTCAAGAGATATTCAAGAAAATTTAAAAATAAGACCTCCTATCGTATCATGTTCTCCTAATACAAAATCGAATTTTTCGACAAAAATTTTTCTGGCGCTTAGGGAATTTCGACCGTAGCTTTTTTTCTTGAATATCTCGCTTATTCTTCAAGATATTAAAAAATGCTTGGAATAAAAGTTGAATGGTTTCGAAAGGGCTACATTCTGGTGACCTCAGTTTTTTAGTAGGTTGAACGATAAAAAAGTTATCAACGTCATTTGTATTTGCTTAAATGTAATGGTATATTTTTTGATGCATCAGTCGATGCGTCTTTGTATTCTCTACAAAAAAGTATTAGGCCATATATAGCGAAAAACAAACAGTTCAACAGATATTCAAGAAAATTTAAAAAATAAGACCTCCTATCGTATCATGTTCTCCTAATACAAAATCGAATTTTTCGACAAAAATTTTTCTGGCGCTTAGTGAATTTCGACCGTAGCTTTTTTTCTTGAATATCTCGCTTATTCTTCAAGATATTAAAAAATGCTTGGAATAAAAGTTGAATGGTTTCGAAAGGGCTACATTCTGGTGACCTCAGTTTTTTAGTAGGTTGAACGATAAAAAAGTTATCAACGTCATTTGTATTTGCTTAAATGTAATGGTATATTTTTTAATGCATCAATCGATGCGTCTTTGTATTCTCTGTAAAAAGTATTAGGCCATATATAGCGAAAAACGAATAGTTTAAGAGATATTCAAGAAAATTTAAAAAATAAGACCTCCTATCGTATCATGTTCTCCTAATACAAAATCGAATTTTTCGACAAAAATTTTTCTGGCGCTTAGGGAATTTCGACCGTAGCTTTTTTTCTTGAATATCTCGCTTATTCTTCAAGATATTAAAAAATGCTTGGAATAAAAGTTGAATGGTTTCGAAAGGGCTACATTCTGGTGACCTCAGTTTTTTAGTAGGTTGAACGATAAAAAAGTTATCAATGTCATTTGTATTTGCTTAAATGTAATGGTATATTTTTAATGCATCAATCGATGCGTCTTTGTATTCTCTACAAAAAAGTATTAGGCCATATATAGCGAAAAACGAATAGTTTAAGAGATATTCAAGAAAATTTAAAAAATAAGACCTCTTATCGTATCATGTTCTCCTAATACAAAATCGAATTTTTCCACAAAAATTTTTCTGGCGCTTATGGAATTTCGACCGTAGCTTTTTTCTTGAATATCTCGCTTATTCTTCAAGATATTAAAAAATGCTTGGAATAAAAGTTGAATGGTTTCGAAAGGGCTACATTCTGGTGACCTCAGTTTTTTAGTAGGTTGAACGATAAAAAGTTATCAAGGTCATTTGTATTTGCTTAAATGTAATGGTATATTTTTAATGCATCAATCGATGCGTCTTTGTATTCTCTACAAAAAAGTATTAGGCCATATATAGCGAAAAACGAATAGTTTAAGAGATATTTAAGAAAATGTAAAATATAAGACCTCCTATCGTATCATGTTCTCCTAATACAAAATCGAATTTTTCGACAAAAATTTTTCTATCCCTCAGGGAATTTCGATCGTAGCTCTTTCTCTTGAATATCTCGCTTATTCTTCAGTATATTAAAAAATGCTTGGAATAAAAGTTGAATGGTTTCGAAAGGGCTACATTCTGGTGACCTCAGTTTTTTAGTAGGTTGAACGATAAAAAAGTTATTAATGTCATTTGTATTTGCTTAAATGTAATGATATATTTTTATGCATCAATCGATGCGTCTTTGTATTCTCTACAAAAAAGTATTAGGCCATATATAGCGAAAAACGAATAGTTTAAGAGATATTCAAGAAAATTTAAAAAATAAGACCTCCTATCGTATCATGTTCTCCTAATACAAAATCGAATTTTTCGACAAAAATTTTTCTGGCGCTTAGGGAATTTCGACCGTAGCTTTTTTTCTTGAATATCTCGCTTATTCTTCAAGATATTAAAAAATGCTTGGAATAAAAGTTGAATGGTTTCGAAAGGGCTACATTCTGGTGACCTCAGTTTTTTAGTAGGTTGAACGATAAAAAAGTTATCAACGTCATTTGTATTTGCTTAAATGTAATGGTATATTTTTCAATGCATCAATCGATGCGTCTTTGTATTCTCTACAAAAAAGTATTAGGCCATATATAGCGAAAAACGAATAGTTTAAGAGATATTCAAGAAAATTTAAAAAATAAGACCTCCTATCGTATCATGTTCTCCTAATACAAAATCGAATTTTTCGACAAAAATTTTTCTGGCGCTTAGGGAATTTCGACCGTAGCTTTTTTCTTGAATATCTCGCTTATTCTTCAAGATATTAAAAAATGCTTGGAATAAAAGTTGAATGGTTTCGAAAGGGCTACATTCTGGTGACCTCAGTTTTTTAGTAGGTTGAACGATAAAAAAGTTATCAACGTCATTTGTATTTGCTTAAATGTAATGGTATATTTTTTGATGCATCAGTCGATGCGTCTTTGTATTCTCTACAAAAAAGTATTAGGCCATATATAGCGAAAAACGAATAGTTTAAGAGATATTCAAGAAAATTTAAAAAATAAGACCTCCTATCGTATCATGTTCTCCTAATACAAAATCGAATTTTTCGACAAAAATTTTTCTGCCGCTTAGGAATTTCGATTGCAGCTTTTTTCTTGAATATCTCGCTTATTCTTCAGTATATTAAAAAATGCTTGGAATAAAAGTTGAATGGTTTCGAAAGGGCTACGTTCTGGTGACCTGAGTTTTTTAGTAGGTTGAACGATAAAAAAGTTATCAACGTCATTTGTATTTGCGTAAATGTAATCGTATATTTTTTAATGCATCAATCGATGCATCTTTATATTATAAAAAGGCTTTAAGGTATATATAACGAGAACCATTTGTTTAAGAGATATTTGAACAAACTTAATTATTTTTTAAACTAGAATTTTTTTGCTACATATGCCCTTGATACTTTTTTATAGGGAATGCCAAAATACATCGACTGGAGTATTAAAAAATGCACACTTGTATTTGTGCCACAAAGTACATATAGAGTATATATCCTGTATAATTTATTAAATTCATTTATTAATTCTATTAGTCACTAAAATTTCAAATAACTAACAATTCCAAACTCGTTCTGATGCTTCGAGCATCTCTTTACCCATTACAACTAATGCCACTTAGCACGAATGGTTGTACATGGTGTCAATCGACGTTTTATTCTTTCCGTAATAGCCTATCTCTGCCGTCAATGGAATTAGCCGATTTTCGCGCACCGTTGACTTCCAATTTAATGTTACTCGAATCGAATCGCTCATCTGGCAAACATGAGACCTGCCTACCTTCAATTTATTTGTCGTGGCATTCATCGTACAACACGCGTCACGACGCCCACGTGATCACATTATTAATGAGACACCGTCGAACCGTGTTTATCGTGCATCGGCTGCGGCCGAACTACTTTGTAAATATTTGTGGCGACAGTCAAGAAGGATCGATACCAACGAAATTACTTGGTCCCCGCTTCTTTCGATACGGCAGCATGTGCACCATACGCGTGTGAATAAGCGTCACAGCTCATGGGGGTAGATCAATAGTAATTCGATTGATCGTTGCGCGAGTGACGCGTCGGCTCTTGGTGAAAGCGCTTCGATGTATCGAACGTTCTTTGGGAACGCTTGAATGCTGTCTAATGAGTCGGGGGAAATTAGTTCGATGTGCAGGGTGAGATTGGAGAATTGGTCACTGGATTGCACTTGTGAGCGAGGTTGAATAAAGAAAATAGTTGTTTCTTAGGATTATCTTGCTCGATTGAGTTAATATCGTAGTGTTATATTTTATTTCAATTATTGAATTTGATTTTTCGTTATTTTGAATTGCTTATTTTTTTAAATTTCGTACGAATGTAGTTACAAATCACTGATATTGATAAGTTTTTTTGTATAATAATAGCAAGTAAATTTTAACTATATTCAATTGATTATATTAATTTTAATTTTTAATAATTATAAAGAAAAGATGAAGTTAATAATTTGTCAATGATTAATTCAATAAAATCATTCGATAACATTGATTAAAATTTAATTATTAATTTAATAAAAAAATCAACAAGTTCATTAATCATGATATGGGTTCCTTGAATCAGGTTTGCTTTTCATTTATCATGAAATGAAATTCTCCTTTTCGAATTCATTATTTCCTCTTATAACGAATGTATCATAAAAATCGATAAGATTCGTGTCAATTACCTGAATATTTTTTTCTTTAGATTCATACATGAGACTTATGATATAATTTATAAGCAGAATTACTTTACAAAATGATTAGAAAGCGAAACCAATAACTGTATATCGTATATTAAACTCTATTATGTACACTTAGCATATTATGTACGCATAGCATACATGAGAATGTAGATTATGTTACACAACGTACATCCTCTTAATACTGCTATTGATAATATTAAACCGTATTTACCCTAAATGGATTCATTTGCTGATAATTGTGCTCAATATTTGCCTCGAAACGGATTGTAATTTATGGTGGAACGTAAACTCCACTGTCTATCAACTATTGTATCTATCATTTTTCAACATCTATTACTATTATCAACAAGACAGTATTTCTTTCAATGATATTCCATCAATTTGTAATTTCTTTCTCATTTTCTTCGATTATATATCTTTTTATATATCGATTTCTTCGATATCGTTTTCGAAACATCGTTGATTGATTCGAAATATATAATGTTAAATTATAATATTTCTTAACTAGAATTTTTTATTTTTTCTAATTTGAGAATATTATTATTTAATATAATATGTTTAGTTTTTATCCATAATATTTTTGAAAACACGAGATCTTATTTATAAAGAAAACTACACGATATTGAAGAACAAGTATCATAATATAAGAATAATAGTAAATGTTATCACTACAAAATTACACGTTCGTGTTGAAATTTCAAATATAATATGATATCGAAGCAATTTTTCTATTCTTTTTTTCTATGTAATAAATATTCAAATCTATTGTAATATCCTTATAAGCAATATTTTTCCAGAAATAAATATAATCGTCAAGTAATTTATCATAAAACTCGATTAAACTCTATTAAAATTAGGAAAACTTTAAATAGCTATAACTTCGAAGATAATCACTTTTTGTAAATGGATGAGAAACCATTAGAAGCGCTGAACTTTGCACTTTAAAATGCTTTTTTATTCATCTCGATATGATTTCCGGTTCCCGAGATATCGTCGTGTAAAGGAAAGGGTAATTTTTGATCGTTTATTATCTTCATCCTTGTCGCTTACTCGGAACTTTCGCTCGCACCTCGTCTCACTGACCTACCCCAAAGTCCAGACAAGCGACAGACGCGATTCCTGGAAATAGTACGCATTTCCACGAAAATATGTAGGTCACTGACCCATTCATAATTTTTGTCCTGTCTGAAGCGCTATGGAAACTTTGAATCCCTATATCTCGGCAACCGATTGAGATATCGGGATAAAACAAAAAGTAATTTCAATGGTATGATTTTCCCTATTTCTGAATAGATTTTAATAATAAAATCTTTAATTCTTTTTTGTCAATATTTTATCACGTAAATCGAATACTATGAAAATGTTTTTCTCGCTTTCGTTATTAAATATGAATGTATCTTCTGTCTTAATATAACTAATGTTCAATAAATATACCAGCTATTAATTTGATACTTTATACGAAAAAGTATGAGATGCACACGCATGCAATTAAAATATATATGATTCATTCCAAATTATATACTTAGAATATTAAAAATATTCTAAGATCCTTAAACAAGTATTATTACTATTAATTCTTAATTAATCTTAAAATTTTCCATCATCGCCGGACAAGCATAAAGCTTGAAATAATCACGAGTCTTGTCAAAAATCCATTTCCAATCAAGAACGTCAATCTTAAAATATTGCAAATTTTGCAAAATATGTTGCTAGGGACAAGCAAAGCATGCTCAGAACCAGACAAGAAAGAGGCCGAACCAACATTCCGCGTAAGAAGAAAGAAAATAAAAAGAGAATGGAAGGAGAAAAGAAAAAAAGGGAAGAAGAGAATAGAAACAAGAACACACAGTGTGAAAATAGAAAGAAAAGGAAAAGCAAGTTGCGTTTAATCGAAAAACCAGCGAACCTTCATCGCGTCGGTCACGATTGGTAGCCCTTCAGGGTTGGTACCCTTCCGGTGTGGTGTTGTTCTCCCTGGTGCGCGACCGCTTCACTGTACAGACAGAAAAAAAGAGGAAGGGAAAAAGGCTAGGCCACCCTGTTAGCAACCACCACCGGTTTCTATATGTATCTACTTGCACCCACACACGTGTACGTTTCGAAACCATAAGAGAAAAGCTTGTTAAGCATCATTTTCTTCGTATTTACAGAACATATTAATAATAGACTTGTGCTTTAAATGTCTTTTTTAATTCTAATTTAATTTAATTTTAATTAAATAATATGTTATTGTGCAAAATTTAATTTCTATTTTTTTATATAATTAAAAATATAACATTATTTTTATGTCATTATGTTTTGTATACAGAGTATATAAGTATCATGTTCAATTTTTCTTTCAAATATGATTTCAAAAATATATATGTATAGATAAATATTCTATTTCAATATGCATTTGCATAAATATATAGATTAATAATTATCATTTTCTAATCTGATGATTAACTCATTATTATCAATTTCTTTTTCTTTCTCTCTTACATTGAAAAATTTGCTACTTTATTTATATCAAGATATTTCCTTCTGAATGATATAAAAATTAAAAAATAAAATTGATATATCAAATTTTTCTCTTGTGATCTTTGCATATACTTGCGTGTGAGTACACGTATGTACTCAAGCCATCACCACACCCCTTGCTATGCCACCTTAAACTGGATAATTTGGGACAAAGGGAAGGAAATGAGGGAGAAAAAGGGAAATGAGTTTCTTCCCTTCGGCAGAGTGTAAAGCACTCTTCTTCGAATTATTTGTACGCATGCTAGCCAATTGTTATTTTCCCTGCTACTGGATTCTTCCCTTTCCAGACAATTTCACCCTCCATTTCATTATTACATCATTTCCTTTATTTAATACGCTTACATATAGCATATCATTAATGCTGAAATCGTTGATATATGTTAATAAGATACAAAATAGCATTGTAATTTTATGTGTCTTACTCTAAATGGAAAAAATTAATAGGTTTCATTAAGAAATATTTAATTCACGTAAAATAGTATAATTTGACAAAAGTATAAATTGATTAAAAACTTAATAATTAAATATCCCTTTGAATAATATTCGTTTTTGAAACTTGAAATTTGCTAGAATATAATTTGAATGGTATTTCATGGAAAATTGTATCTCTATTATGTTATATTATATGTTATATTATGGAATCAGAAAGAAAAATATTTCAAATACTATTTAAAGTTATCTATGATTTAATGAATTTTATTTCAATATATAAAATAATATAGAATTCGAATATATATGTATAGTCATTGAAAAATATTTCTTATATCATTATAATTAAAATGCGTTTAAGATACTTTTGGATAGCTTTTAGATGGACCAATATATCAAGAGAAAGTTAATATTTATTATTAGTCTTACTTTATTTTTCTCTACTATCTTTCTTCATGAAGTGAAAATAATTATTAATATTATTAACATAAATAAAAATTATAAAGAAAAAAATAGAGAGAGGAAGGAAAGAATTCCGAAATAATAGATAAGAAAAATACCTCATACGAGAGGATCGATTGGAACAAGTTAAATGAAATTACGTACATACCAGCAGGAGTGTATCAACAGGTTAAAGATAGATATTATCGAGTTTGAGCTTTTATACTTCGGCGTATGTTTAATTTTCCTCCCACTAGACTCTTACTCTACCTATCGGTAAATGTTTTCCCAAGTGTCAAATACCACTTTTGATAGATATTTTTGTCATTTTTTTTTCCAGAGAGATGGGCAAAGAAATATATTTAAACAGAAACTGTAAAACTACACGGATCCTTCGTTTGCGCAGTGGATAGAAAAAAATAGGAAAAATAAAAGGAGAAGAAAAAAAAATTCACAAAATGTAAATCCTAATTTTATTATGAATCATGGAGGGATTTCATTCTTCCATCGATCGTTTGAAACGACGTGCGGCATAGAAATTGAAAAATTGTAGCCTATTTGCTTTCCTCCCGTATATTCTTTTCACGAAAACCAACGTATCACGAACTTTTCTCTATGGTGATATGAGTGTGTGCGTGTTTTTTCTATTTTCGTAGGGGAACGTATGCAATGTTTAATCGTTATCTCCTATCCTTTTGCACCCTCGCGTATACCCAGCAAATACCTCGTTATACGATGCAGGAAACGTTTATACTGTTGAAAAAAACCTGTCCGTGTTTTTAAAAGATTCGCAAATATTTCCTGTAATATTTATTAATCAAACGGTTTATGATGCTTTGCTGACTTGTAAAAGATATTTTTTTCTTTTTTTTTGAATTGAAGTAGATACAAAATTTTATTTAATATTTCGCTTAAATTATGGTTATAATTAATTTAGTTTCTTTTTATATATTCGATATATATAAAGAAACGAAATAATGATAATTTAAAAAATTGTGGAATAGTCGAATGAAGAATATCAATTTATTCGTTCACACATTGAAAATAATTTGAGATAAATATTGCTGATATATTGTTGAGAGACTGGAATTTTGTAAAATTTCGGAAAATAAATTTAAATTTATTTGTGAGCATCGATCACAACAAATATCGCTTATCACTAGATTTTCTAAATTTTATACATATTTTTGATTTATAAACAAAATCAATTTTCATGAATCTAGCGTGATATAAATTTCACGAGTTCAGTTTTTAGCCATAACTAAAAAATAGAATTTGAGTACTTGTTAAAAATGATAAATTTTAATAAAAAAAAAGAAAGAAATACATTTTTTCATCAAAAAAATGTAATAAATAAAGCGTGACTTGACTATAATATCAAATATATCGATATTCGCCATACAAGAAAGCATCAAGGAGCAAATGCAAATATTATTACATACAACGTATTTCCAATATATCGATCTTGTAAGTTTCATCTAATAACCATCGCCAATATAAAAATATTGCGTCGAAAATAGTCGGAAATGGTGTTTTATCACCGATATTCCAATATAAGCGTGAAAAGGAAATCTAATATTTCGCCAATTTTCAACACACAAAATTCCATAAAAATCGTGGACACCTATTTAAAAGTGAGGGAAAAAAAAAAAAAGAAAGAAAGAGGAAAATATGACAAAATTTTTTCAATCTCACGTTAATGCCACGCCATGCGAAACGTTTTCCACGTGATTTTCTCTTTATCACAGTTATATCCCATTTTCGCGGTGAAAATGGCCCACCTCGAAAGATATTTTAACATTTTATTCGCCATTTCGCTTTACACCTCCTTTTCCGCGAACTCGGTTCAAAAGCGCGCGAACTTCGAAAACGAGATTCTTAAAACGATTCACAATAACCTGAAAAAAAAGGGGGTGACTTTCATCCGAAACATGGGAAAATCCGTCGGATTTTTCAAACGCTGACGCGTTCGACTATGAAAACGGCTCGGCTATGCTCGGCAAACTGTGAATAGGCGCAATATAAAATGCAAATGACACTTTCGCCGAACTGTGGAGGAGGGGCGGGGGTCTCATTTTCGCGGAAAGTCGTTTAAAAAACTGCCACCGCAGATGTTGCTTAAAAAACTTGTAAAATGTACGCGATCTGCATGATACACGGTAGTGAAAAACTTTGTCGTAACCTGGACTATTTATCGCCGGTGGGGGAACAAGATCATTTTTAACCCCTTTAACACGTTGACCGCCAAAGTAGTTTTGCTCGAAAGTTTCCTTGAGGCTTAAATTTTCCATTGAAATAATAATGCTATATTATTATAATTTATCAGATATGATAATATTATCTTTGTCCACGATTTTTCACTACTGTACGATAAAATAATAATATAATATTCTTCTTAATGATAAGAACTTTAAAATCGTTGTAATATTCTGTTTAAAAAGATCATTTAAGACGTATTTTCAATTCTATTTTTGAATAAACGTTAATTCGCGTTTATAATAATTTAATTACTCTTTGTACCGAATCAATTTCTGAAATATTATTATTACATCCTATATAACGACAAACAATTCGAATAATTCTTACCTCGTTCAATTTATAATTTTTCTTCACTTCGAACATAGAAGATAAAAAGATATATATGTACACTGGTCGAAATTGAGAGGAAAGATGGAGGAAGATCGGTGCCAATAAGGTGCTCGAAAAAGATTGAAGTAGCGATCGAAGTTCATATAATGTGAATATTGTCTTCGATCGCGGGCATTTTGAATTTTCACCTCCGAACTTCCGCTTGTCGAGATCGAATCTTTATTTATGGACCGAATTTATTTTCAGAAGAGGACTCCATTTGAAGACATATAAATCCGGCATACGTGTTATATAATTGTTGCTTGGCCATTAATTATGAAGAGATCAACTTTAACGAAGAGATATCTCCAAGAATACGGATGAAAGTGCGTAAGCATTTGCATGCTGAGAGGAATTACGATCCTCTAGGATGTTTTTTTAATTAATATTAATGCGACTTTAAGCTCGCCTTTCTCGTTAACCGTGATAGATCGCGTCGACCGTTGGAAACAAGAAACGAGATTCCAGGAAATTGATCATCCGCCCAAGAAAAGAAAATCTATTACTCAAGTCTCTTTCTCTTTCTTTTATTCTTTTATTCGAATTAAGTTTGTATTTAACACATCGAGCGCAGCACCTTTTGTCGAAGATCAATGATTAATGTATTCAAGTGTATATATATATTTAGAAAGAATTAAGGAACATTTCTATTACGTTTAATATTTCTTATTAATATCATTAATATTAATATAAAAAATTTTCGATTTCATAATTTTCCTTAGATGTCAAATAACAATTATAAATCTAACTAGATTTTAAAATCTTATAATGGGAAGATGAAAGATTTTAAATTTTATCCTAAATTATTCTAAATTTGAATATCTTTTAATGAAAAAACAAAAGATTAAAAAGTTCTTACTTCTTTCTAATTACATATTTGCTATGAATTTACATTTCAAGATTAAAATTCTATTACTAGGATATTAAAGAAATTAGAAATGTTAAATGCTGAGAACTTGTCATCGAGACGATGATTGTTTAAAGAGAAGAGAAATCACGATATAATTCAAAATCAAAAAATCAAAAACGAATCACCATCGATCGATCGGTATCGTTGGACAAATTGGGCCAGATTAATCGGTCGTCGCTTTTCCAGAAATCACTTCCTGAATCCGCCAATTATTTATCGGCAGACAATGGCCGATCGTATCGAAATCTGCATTTTCCGTCAGACAACTAGAATTTCCGGGAAAACGCTTCTCAAATCCGGATGGCGATTAATCAATCCGGCCGGCAAATCGAGCTTCATGGTCCCCGTTCCCGATGAAAAATGAATTCCCGCCCCGATTTCCAATCGATGATCATCAGCGTGACGGTTCGATCGAATCTCGTGGGCAACTTTAAAAAGTGCCTGACATCTTTGTAAGATAACGACGAGTGCTTTGTGTTTCGTAGGGAAATTTATAAGAATAATTGGATTATTGAAGAGAAGACGATGCAAAGAAAACACGTATACACTTTAATAAAATTTCAAATTAATATAACTCAGTATTCGATATTAATAATAAATTTTATTTTTAATAATCTTCTCAAATTGTATATATCAATTAGATATTGTAAGGTTTCACTAAAGTATTGAATAACTTTTGTAAATCACTATTCATCACAATAATGCAAATACGATGAATAAAAAATTGAAATCTTTTGGATAAATTTCTTTATAATGAAATTATAAAGTAAGATGGAGTCCTCGAGAGAAAAAATTGATCCATAAAACACTATTGAAAGAGTCGATTAAACGATCAAATCGATCTTTAAAAAAGAATCTATAGATAAATCGATCAGCGCGGAAGAAGGGAGGGTAGGTGCAGGGTGCGGGGATCACACTTACAAGACTTACGATCGGCGTGTCTGGTCCTCTTGCGTTCCCTTGGCGTTGTCCTCGTTGCAGGCGTTTTCGTCGCCGTCTTCACCAGGGATTCCAGCAACTCGTCATCGCCGTCAGTCAGATTTCCATTTGTGTTCTCGTCACGGAGTAATGGGCCCAATGAGGTGCGACCTGAAATAAGAATTTTACATTCCTTTGTAATATATGTTCAAAAATCGAATATATGTTTATAGAAAGTTTCTGAATTTTAATTGAAAATTGATGAATAACATTATTAATTATAATTAATCGCGAGATAGTAAGATAATAAAATACCTAGAATCTAAAAAAGATTGGCATTCGATCATGTTTCGATAGTTTGATAAAAATTCGTGTTTAAGAAACTCGGGGAATCACATCGAATGCAAACTAATAGAATAATCTGATTAGAGAGCGGAATATTTCTGAACTTTTTACGGAATCAACGATGATAGATGTATTTCGGATAAAATTATCGTATGGAAAATTATTTCATCGGATCGAGGGTAAATTTGTTTGAATTTAAAAAAAAATCTAAGGAAACGAAAGAAAAATTGATAATGAAATTCTATGTACTGACATATTAGAACTTTGAAAAATTGGCATTATAATGAATGAAAACAAAGCATAAAAAAACTATAATTTTACTTATTGTTATCGAAAAAAGATTCCACAGATATCTTAAATCAGGTTTTATTTTCACAAATCTATCTGAAAACCTTCTCATATCACATAACGATTTCCCTTTTTACATTTTTATTTCTTCAGAAGAAAACGTTCATATTGTATCAGCAAGGAACACAAATTTTAAACCATCAGAATCATAATCCCATTCAAAATCGAAATACAATCTCAGCGACATCACATTTCCATTCGAGATACAAATACGTAATCATCTTTTATCTTCTCTATCATTAACAATTCTCAGCAAAGATTTCTGTTCAGAGAGACTGTATCGTCGTATCACAACATTTACTCGGCTCCAACTCTCTGCACAAGAGGACTGGGCCATTCTTCTTTCGGTCTCCGGTCAACTCTTGGCGAAACAGTCTCTCTCTATGCTAGTGGTCCGGGGGGCAGAAACTTCGGAACCGTCAAAAGCACGGTGAGTTCCTTTGAGAGCTTCTTTGAAACTCGGCTGAAAGAAGCTTCCATTGGCGGTCTCTGTGGCTGTGTAAATCCGATAGGAAGGTGGCGCACAGGAAGAACCAGTAAAGAAGGGGTGGTGGGTAGGGAGAGGGTAAGAAGGAATTTCCATGAACTAGGGCCGAAATGAGGGACCAAGTTTCGCGATGTGGTCAACGTGGGTACTCGATGTCGCAGATTGCCGCTGGACTTTTGTGCCCTGTTTATCCTCGAGACGGTTAAACTTTAACATCAGGGTTATCCGTCACTCGACCATTTAAATTAAACGATTTTATTGCGAAAAAAGCTACCCGTTTTCGACTAAAAGATCGAATATTTATTAATCAGATTGGATTTATAATTTAATTATAATTTAATCGATTGGTTTATACGTATTATTCAATCCATGGAAAATTATTTATACTGTGTTTTCATAATTTGCAATTAACAAGAGTTAATTCTTTGTAGTTAAGAGAAATACAAAAATTAGGAATAAAAATCATTCGCAGAATTATTCATTAAAGCACTGTTATTCTATAACTTGATTGTTATAAAAACACAAGTATTTACATTCATATTATATATTTTCCAAACTTCAACAGTATAAAAGGATGATAAAACACGTAGGCAACTTTGGGTATTTAGATATTTTATAGAGGAGCATAGGGGAGAATAAAAGGAAAGAAAAGTTATGACGGCCGCGTAGGTGAAGTAGTGCACGAGTATTGGCAAGTTTATGAGCCGTAAAGGGATGGCTTTGCCCTCCAGGACCTTTATACGCATATGGTCCACGCTGCACGAATAAAAATTCTTCTTTCAAGTGGAGAAGAGGAAAAGAGAGAATAAAAGGTCACGATCGCAGACGATTTTGCGCGATCTCGAGTGATATCAGCTTCGCTTTCATCCAACATTTCCAACATTTTGAAAGAAAGCGAGGCGATCATCGCCCACGGTGCCATCTGATGGTTAATCTTGGCTTGTTACAAGTTACCGTAAAATGGCCTCTCAATCGTGGCGGAAATAACACTATTCTCAAGATACAATCGTGATTGTTTCGTTCAGGTGTGGAGAATTTGGGATTTGTCGGAGATTGGCTTCTGTAGAATTTCATCGCGTGGAATGTTATCTTATCAGGAATTTTTGTGTCTCGTGCGATGGTATTTTGAAAAATATATTTCTTTTCTTGAGCATTATTATTTTTTAATAAAAATAATAAATTAAATTTAAAAAGAATTGATCGAAGAAGCTTTGATAATTTAAATTTTTTGATTTTGTTTAATAACTAATTCCCCTTTCATTTTGTCAAATTAATTTGTTTTATCTTGTAATAATATATGTATATATAATATATTTTTAAGAAAATTTTGACTGTTTTTAAGAGAAACATCATCAGGAATGTGAAAAATTCATTTCATTTTCCATATTTTCTGCATTATATGAATTTAATTAATTAATCTTATTATTCTGCATATTTTCTCTTCTTATTATCTTATGTGATAACAAAAATTTGAAAATTTAATCTCAAACTGAAAAAATTTTGATGAAGTATTACGTATATGTTTCAGGAGTAGCAGTAGTAAATATCAATATGTAGTCAGACAGTGACTACTATAGTGATAATATTTCTGACAAAAGATCTAATAAATACAAATATTTTCCTGTATATTTCGATTTTTATTCACTTTCATAGAAGCAATATCCTTTTTTTTTTTAAATATAAATTTTCTCCTCTTTGATCTTCTTCCTTTTCTTTCCTAGTTCATTACTCATATCACTTTATCAAGGAAACAAATTTAACAATTTTTTATCAAAAAAAGAAACCATTCATTATAAATACGAAGCACTCTTAAGAAAAAAAATATTTCCAGAAGCAAGATTACTCTATATTTTGAACAACCTATCATAAACAAGATTCCATTAGCTTTTTCGAGTCGAAAAGTCTCGAGAAAATGGCGGGAAAAAAAGTTTCGAGAAAATGGTGAGAAAATATTAAAGCGAGGACGAGAAAATTCCATGTAAATCCCCTTCTCTGCGCGGGATTATCTTCTAAACGTGATTCTTGCGTTCTTTTAGCCGCACATTCTGAAATGCCGTTACTTTTCATTTTTAGGTAACACCGTCAAACAAGCCAAGCTATCCCCAAATTTAGCCTCGAGAGCGTTTGCTTAAGGAGGAGCATTTATCTCTTGCAGGCCACACTGTTGCGGAAACGAGGAGAAATTCTCGCACTTTGTTCTTATCTGGTAGCTACCCCTTTTAAGACGCGTTATATTTTCCACTCTTTTAAGGAGGACTGCGAAAACTTTGGTCCACTTCTCTTTATTCCCTGGCTAACAAAGAGTTCGAGAGATTCTGAGAATGAAAACTCTTTTTTTTTTTATTTTTAGATTGCATGGATTGTTAACATTAAGTTTGGTATCTTGGAATATAAATATATTCTAAATGTTAATATTAAATTTATTTAATATTAATTTATTTAAGATTAATTTGAAGGAATGAAACATATGTATTATTTATAGATATTAGTAAGTCGTACACGAAATCAATGATTCGTTTTCAAAGATAAAAAAAAAATGGAAAAAGAAAAAAGAAATATGGAAACATTGCAGTGATTTCTGGTGTTCGATCGAGCACCAACAAGCGACGATATTATTGCGTTTTATTGCCTTGTTCTGTATTCTACGAGCCAGACGTCGTGTAATGTAGAAATATGAAACTTGTCGATGGCAGGATATTAGAATACTTCGATCAATCGAATGATGCGTCACGCAGAAAACAGATTTATGTTACAAATTGCGTCTAGATGGAAAAACGAACCTCACAGATGGTTTGAACGATGCACTTATTGGGAGCATAAGATCATGTTGAACGTTAATATTGTAAAAATATTTCTATCATTTTTTCTCATAAATTACTATCAATTTTGAATGTTTCTGTCGATGTAATGTAAAAATATTTTGGAAATTGCGGATTAGATTTAACCCTTTTACCATTCCAAATTATTTTTTCACGCGTTTAATTAAAATTCATTCTTCTGCTTTACAGAAAATTATATATAATATATATTTAAAATTCATTCACGTTTATCATATGTAAAATGTTAAGTTCTTATCACCAACAAGCAATTTATTTTACCTTCAACTATTGATTAAATATCGCAAACATAAAGAAAAGAACGATTACAACGAGAAGAAAAATAAAAAAGATCGTAATCTATCGTGCGAAGCAAAAAAGGACGAGATTCGCAAGCAGGAATCGCAAAGTTTAAGAAACTTGGAATCGAGGGAACGAGTAAAACAAACGAGTAACAAGAGAAATAAGTAACAAGGAAAAACTCACCATCTTTCCTCTGTCTTCTCCACGGAAGGGTGCCGTGAATACTCTCGACATCGGAGATATCGCTTCCAAGCAATTGTCTGAGCTCCGCATCCGCGCGATCCTCTTTCGTCCTGAATTTACCAACCTGCAACGAACAAACCAATCGTTGAATTCATATTAGAACGAAAATTGTTAAAAGAGTTATATATCGTACTGCCAAGCTCTATCGTTATTTTTTTTTTAAAAAATTAATACTTTTCACAGTTTTTATTCAAGTTTCCAGATAATTTCAATTGCTATTAATCTTCCTCTGTTCTAGACGAAAAAGGACTAACAAGACAGTTTTTAAAATCTAAATAAATAGTAATAGCACCAGAAAATCATCAATCTTTATAAATACAAAAGTTCGTTGATCAACTTCATTCCTTCTGAAGATTATCTACAAAAAAAAGGAATGTAGAATCTAATTAAGTAATTATATCCAAAATAAAAAAGTATCTGATCATCTCAAAGTTCTTCTTGCACATCACAAAGATGCCAAGGACCGTTGTTATTCTGAAACGATTACAGTCAACTTGCGCCCTCGACAACGAGGATGCGTAATCGACGAGAAACGAGAGAGCGGGATATTAATGCAACGGTGAGCAAGAAAAGAAATTGATTCCGTGGCAAAAAAAAAGCAATTTATTCCCCCTTGTGCCATAATGCCCGTTCACGCTCCGATAACAGTGTTTGATGAGAGGTGGCCCTTCCGAAAGATTTTCAGTTGAAAAGAGAGAAAAAAAAAAAAAAAAATACGAGTCCTGTAACTCACCTCTGTGATCATCTTTCCCCTGGTCTTATTTCTTTCACGGTGATTGGCTTTTTTCTCGAGCTGCTGTATCACCCTCTCCCTGGTGGTTCTGTACTCGAGCGCGAACTCGGACACGATACGGCAGAACTCGTTCGGCTTCGTGTCCTGCACCCTGTGCAGCGGGATGCCCAGCCAGAGGATGAATTTGTGGAATCGATTTATGATCCGCCTGTGCACTATCCCCAGCACGATTATCCTCTCCGCGCAGTCGGCCAGGAAGTCTGACATTCTGCTTCGACAAAGAGCGACAGAGAAATTGGAGATTAATGTACTCTTTCTTAATATGAATGGAGTTTTCAGAGGATGCTTTTGTTTGTTTCGACGATATCGAAGATGCCTTTGATTCGATGATGAAATATGGAATTATAATTAATTGTTTGTACCGTGAGGAACTTGTGATTCAAAATAATCCAATATATTTCTTCCATGATTTGTAACAGATCATAGTAATAAAAAAAAAGTCTTGACTTTATTCTAACAGCAAGAACGTCAAGGTTCGCAAAAAGGCAATCACCAACGACCGATTTTTTACACAAAACATTTCCATTACTCGTCGTGTTCGAGGAGATGTTCGGTGGCTCGTGTAGACGATCGCTTAAACGAGTTTCGAGCAAAAACGAATTAACCTGGACCGACATTTAGGACGTCCCGTTACACTTAATTAATGCGGGGAAACCACACGAGCCAACGTTAACGTTTCACCGTTAAATAAAATATATCTGCTCGAAGTAACATCGATGATAGAAAATATTTGTACCGATCATTGTACTGTGATCGATTTATTATATCCCCTAATATTTTGAAATCATTTAACAATTTATAATAACAATTAATCGACTTAAAATACCTTCATATTTTTCTCTTTTAATATAATCCCTTTAAATCTGAAATAAATATATTTTGAAAAATATTATCATCTTTTCCCGTCCATCTGAGCAAACTTTACTTTACTTCTGCTAATTTTGCGCTTCACCAACAATCTTAAAGATAAAGGTAAAAGAAATGAAAAAGAGAAGCAAGAAAAAAAAAGAAAAGATTAGATTAGAAGAAAGTTAGAGGGAGATGAACAGATAAAGATTCTGAAAATTCACGGCGAAGCTATGGGATGAAATAAAATAAGTATAAAGAAGAAAAAAAAGGAGAGAAGTTAAAAAAGGTCGGGAAAGAAGTACGAGCTTGGAAGGAAGAAATACGTTTTCTGTAATTAATGGTGGCGCCATTTGGAACAGAGCCAGTTCCATCGCGGAAAAAAAAATTTGTCGCAGATTTACGTCGAACATTGAATGGATCTTTGAAAAATTTCAAAAGTTTGCGTAACAAAGTTCGAAGAAATTACGAGAAATCGAATCCATCACTATATATTTTGAGTTTGATACTTACTTGACTTTCATCATCGTCGAGCCATCGTGCTTCGCGATGAGTTTCAGATGATCCCACGATGCCTTGCACTCGCTCTCCAATTTCCCGATGTTCGCTGCAAGCTCGTCGAAGTCGATTTTCGAAGCTCTTGTCACTGCTCCGATCTGAGCAAAATTTGAAAGTCTTTTTAATCACGGTATGGAACAATTTCAAACAATATAGTAAGCTTAATTATCAAATTCTAAATTTTGCGTCATCTTAATTCAATAATTTTCATTGTTGAAAAAGCTTCCTAATTTAATTCCAGATTCGATATACGTACGATAATCAATACAGATAAGAATATTATTCGATTCTTAAACTTTCCTCCTGTAAATAAAAATATACATCTTGATCGAAACATTAAGTCCAATTGAAAATTACTTTCTGAATTAAAAGAAAAAAGTCCTCGACTTCGCACAATTTCACCGATCATTTTTCTCAAACTCGCGAGAGGAAGTCGTCGACGACACCAAGTTCCGCGATTCCGCAAATGTGGCGGACGGTTATTCGGTTCCTGGAGCCTAGTAAAGTTTTATCCGCTCCTTCGGCGCGGAAGTAAGCTGCTCCCTCTCACCTCGGAATAGAGATCCGTGGAATCCGGAAACTTCTCCATCACCATGTGGCAAAGGTGATGAAGCAACGAGTGCTTGTGAACCGTATCCTTCACTTCAGGTACTTTGGCGAGGTATTCCAGCTGAAAGCCCTTCACCTGAAAAAGACCGTGGCGACGTTTCAACGTTGCGCCGGCTAACTTCCACCGTTTCCACCGCTTCGGGATTTCCACTCCACGCTTCTGGCCACTTTCGCGTGTAACGTGATTGCCGTGAAAACCCGGAATCGATGTCGTCTGTGTCACTCTGACACGACGAGCGCGGCATATTCGATTCCACCCGTTGCTTCCTCCTTTCGAATCGCTGCTTTTCTTTCTGTTTTTTTTTCTTTTTTTCTTTTTTCGAGCTCGCCTCTTTGACGAGCGATACACGGAGAGACGAATGGACGCGCGACTATTTTTTTTCTCTCCTTTTATGTTTAAGCTCGCGAAAGGCTTTTATTATAAATCAATGAAAAAAAGGGAACGGAATTTTGAAATAACGAGTTTTTTTTAATTATCCAGGTATTTGTTTTCTTGGTTTGATTTCAAAATAGGTTGTTTTTATTTAATCCTTCTATTGCGTAAGATTAAGATGTTTTTGGGAAAATAAAAAAGAACAGATAAAATATTGTAGCTCTCTTTGTGACATTATTATTATTATACTATTGATGAAATTTAACAATCAAATTTGAAATTTATATAAGTAATGTTTGTTGAAATATTATTATCTTGACTATGACGAATTGATTTTAATCGATCAATGAAATTTAATAAGTTTATATAAGCGATATTTGTACAAATATTATTCATAAAATATTTATATCAAAATTATTGTCGAATAAATTGCGGTCATCATTAATTTACATTAGACTGAATAATTTAAATCGTAGAAAATAAAATGTTGGATCGATTTCAAAGCGTAAAGTTAAAGTACGAGTGTAGTTGAGATAGGAAGCACGATAATTAATTTACGATTTTTCGCTTCGAGAATCAAAGTGTAACTACTAATCAATGCGGACGTTTGTGACTGGTTTATTTCAAAGTCGAAAGGGAATTCCGTACTTTGACAAGTGGATATGTAATTGATTATAAAATTTTTAAACGTTACGATCTCATTGAATGGAACACGGAGCTAGCTTAAGATTAAAAAATTTGTTTTATCTAGAGACATGCTGTTTCATTAATCAGATCCCTTCAACGAAAATTTACCAACTAAAACTTTACTAATTGAAACTGTAATGAATTAATAATTTAAAAATATATAACTTTTTCTCTGAACCTTAAATGTTAATATTATAAACTAAATTTTCAAAAAAAATTTTTTCTTTCCACATACAAAAATTTTCATTTCACTCATAAATATCACTTTGATACGGAAATAAATACTCTGCGATATATCTTTTTTTTAATACTCTATTCTTACTCACTCTTGTTTACTTTCACTTTACAAATTATCAAATATTCTCTTTATGAATATTTATTTCACTGCGTAATATTTCGAATTATCAACTTTCTGCGAGTTTTTTATTCTAATATTATCCCGATTAAAGCCAGTTATTTGCGTAATGACGGTTCTCAAATTTATGCAACGGGTTCCACAATTTTTACCATTCCCTCCGTTAATTTACTGTGAAACGTGAGGAAGGAGTCAGATTCGCGTGAACTGGCCGACCACGCGACAATTTCGATGAACGAGCGTGCCATATAAAAACACGGTCGAGAACGGGGTGATAAGAAACGATTAGTCGTCCAGGGTATTCGAAGAACTAGGACTGTTAATACATTCAAACGAAAGCGACGAGTGGAAAGGAATCGTCCAAGATAATGAGTAGAACTGGAAAGTACACATTCGACACGAATATTCGTGAGAATGCATCGTTTTTATACTTTATATAGCTGGTTTATAATCCAAGCATAAAAAAAATTATTTACATTTAAACATACGTACGTTTCATGTGGCTAGAAGCGTCGTTTTTATATATGAATAATTTCTTTTTAAAATGAGTTGAGCACGAATATTTCCATCGATCTCCTGATTTCGGATTTTGGATTTATTGATAAAAGAAAAATTCGTGTACGAGTTAAAAGACATAATAAAAAGAAATCACATTAGCACAACATATGTTAGGATGGAAATTTTATCTACGAGGCTTTAAAAAAATTTCTTTTTTTTGATAAATGGAGCAACATTATAATATAATTTTGA
Organism: Apis cerana; assembly: GCF_029169275.1. Taxonomy (NCBI): domain Eukaryota; kingdom Metazoa; phylum Arthropoda; class Insecta; order Hymenoptera; family Apidae; genus Apis; species Apis cerana. The sequence goes on from NC_083857.1 coordinate 4,297,171, forward strand.
AAATCATTTCTTTTTTTTTATTTCAATTTTATTTCAATATTATGATTATATATAGAATGTCACGTTGAAAAGAAATGTAAAATAAACGTGAAAATTTGTTGCTGGTCATCGAGAAAATCAAATTTGAAAATTTGCCCACTACAGGTTATTTTTAACTGAACATTTTTTAACCCAATTTTCTTTAAAACGAAAATTTAAATAAACAAATTTTATTCCACGTTTTTCATTTATTTCCGCAGATAGAATAACGTCCCATAGATTACTGATTCGTATTCATATTCGATTAAAATTTTTAAAATTGATTTACTCGGTTTAGTTCCAAATTTTTATTTTCATATATCTCTAATTAGATTCTCGTACATCGAGGATCGATGGAAATTGTAGATCGAGTTAAACATCTCTACATATAAACGTGATTCTTTGGAATATCAAAACACTTTTGCAAATATCTAATAGTTTGAAATTATTTAAACCACCAAAGAACGAGAAAATAATCCAGATAATCAAGTTATCTTCAGAGATATGGTTTATGGAGGAAATTGTTTAACTCGATGCTCTTCCCTTTTTTCCTTTCCTTTAAATCATCGATTAATGGTTATACGAAAATTATCGACATCGATGGATATCGATTCCACGCGAACCAGTGACTCCGACTGACGGATTAAGCGGATATCATTTGGCTGGCATTCAATACCTACCTCATTTCCGTTGAGGAATATCCCGATCGAAAGGAGCGTGCTCAGAATCCCGCGGAACGTTTTATTCACTCGCAGGGTCTCCATTCCCTGCTTCAGATCCATCAAAGGGTCCGCAATTTCCTGAAGTCACAAAGGTGGTTCGCGATTATTTCTTTCGAGTTCTCTCCGGCACGCCGGCTGCCTCGTCGCGTCTCGTCTGCGGTTCCATTTTCGTCAAACCGAAAGCCTCTTGCATACTTTTCCATTCTTTCTTTCTTTCTTTTTTTTCTTCCTTTCTTTTCTTAATAAAATTTCCAACCCGTGATGTGTACTGTTACTTTGAAGATATCCTCATTATGTAAGAAAGGTGAAGGGATAAGCGTCTTTAACTTTATATCGTAATAACAAAATTATGTTTTATAACATATATTTTAAAATCACGAGCGAAAAGGACTCTTTTAAAAGAGTTATCGTTGAAAAAGAAATTGCTCCATATAAGCAATATTAATATTATTGCTGAAATACTTTTAGAAGATCGATCTTAAAAGTTAAACACAAAAGTAAGTGAAAACATAATCTAGAATTAATCCTCGCGAATATACATTGCGTATTAACACACAATTTACGCAATTTTCAAAAACCAAGAATCTCAGATTAGAAAATTTCTTCCATAGCCTGGCATATTTTCACTTAATAAGAGGAAAAATTTCGCGGTCAAGGTGCGACTCGGACAGCCACTCTGCGATTTTTCCAACGAGGGATACGCGTGTATCGGAATTCACTTGTGTTCCCAGCGAAGAAATCACGCGATTATGCGGGGAACGTTCTTCCCGCGACTTCCTTCCCCGCATACCACGCGTTTTTCCTCGTCGCGGCCCCGCGACTATCTCCACGGAATTCGAGACGAGATTCGTGAGAAATAACGGGCCAATTCGAGCGCTATTACGACGCATTCGTATTCGACGACGCTTAATGGAATTTGCATTCGAAATGTTAGCCGGCTTCTCCGCCGGTGTACGAAATGTATTTACGGTCCACACGCCTCGTGACTGGATTCGACGAATCGAGGCCATATGATCGAACGATTCATATTTGTCTCCTTGCTAATCATTGTATCTATGCATCCTCTAATTATTCCGCCAAGCTAAATTTCAGCGTATATTCGATACGATAATGAGATTACCAGGATCCAATAGGTATATATTAGTAGGATTAATTATAGAGCTCGTTTGAATGTTTTGTAGGTGGGATTGGTATCGCGTAAATTTGAAGATCATTAAGATTTTATTTAACATTTACCGTATTTTATTATCTTATTATAATAATCTTTAGTGATTATTTTTTTATTTAATTCTAAAAAAATCTATTTCACTAAAAAAATCATTTCTGTATCAAGAATGAATGTTTAATAGAAATTAACGTAAATATTAAGATAATCTCTTCAGAGAAAGAGGAAAAAAATTGGATCGAAAGAACTTACCTTTTCCGAATTCTCAAAGTCCAGTTTAAACGCCCAAAGTTTCAGCCTGGCGGGCAACTCCGAGATGGAGGCCAAAGTTAGAAGGAACTGCTCGGCCGATCCCAAAGGTAGGTCAGGATTGGCGGCCTGCGCCTCTTGTATCCTAGACCTCTCCTCTTCGGTTGGCAGCATAGTCAATAGTTTCTGTTTCGAATCAAGGGAAGATCCGGGGGAGAAAAGGACAGGAAACGAACGAAGAAGAGAAATGAAGAAGAAATTAGAGAAATTAGAAAAATTCTCGAAAACAGAGCGTACGTGTGTTTGAACTGAATCATGGGGTCTACCATAAACTAAAGATATTTCGATATTTTGCAATAAGTAATATTGATACTGAACGAAATCGGGACAAATATCTTATTTTGGGGAAGAAATGAAGAAATAAACGGGGAAATGTCAGAATATTTTTAGCTTGGAAAATATAATAATTAGTAATTGCGATTAAAATATATGGAAGATAAACTGATCATTTTAATTAATATCGATAATTGAAGTTCTAGACATTATTTAATTTTTGTACAATAGGTATTTTGATATTGTATACATATAGAAGTATATTGATCAGTTTAACTTCTGAATGGAATATTTCATTATCAATTGTAATTAACGATTAAAGTTTTACTTAATTATTGTATAATAATGATTAATTATCAAAATTGGCATTTAATCATTGGAATTCATCATTAAATTCATTTATCATTCATTTAATCGTAAATTGGATTAGTAAAATCTAATTAAAATTTTGTGATTTCTATCGTGAAATTAATATTTGATTTGTCTTCAGCTCAATCGCTAATATTTGATTGTATAATGCATTATTATATATATATATATATCTCGAATTCTATTAAAAATTAAAGAAAATCTTTTTCTCGTAATCTCACCTCGATACCCTCCCTGTTCATAATCGTAGCGTCCATTTTCAAAATAGCTGTCTTAATCGACCTCGGTGGAGGTAACTTGGTCATCCCGATGTTGATAGCATTCGATCGTTTATGGTCCAGCACGATGATCTCCTTGTTCTTGTTCATCTCTTGTTGTTTCTATTCGACGACAAAAAATAATCAATTAGTTAAATAAATAGACAATGATTTTTGAAACAATTTAAATAATGATTTCATCGATATTTGAACACTCAAAATCGTGGGATTGAACACCGTGCACGAAGTTTTCGGAAAAGGAATAAGGGAGAGGAACGAGGTAAATAATTACATAAGGATATCTTAGAAAAAATATTATAAGCGAATAAAAAATGATTCTATATGTAAAAAATAAGAATAAAATTTATAAGGTCTTAAGATTTCGTTTTCGAAGAAATCAAATTCGAATTAATTTACAAACGAATACAGTTCTTCATTAAATATAAATTAATTATTATTCTACGCGTGAAAATAATGATAATAATGAATATTTGAACAAGATAACACGTAAAATAACTTTCTATCAATAATTTACTGATGCTCCTCCACGAGGAACAATTTTTAACTTGATTTTCTCGAAAACGAAGCTTCAGACAAAAAAATAATATCCTTCTCTTTCACATCGAATCATCCTTTAGTTGTACCTCTACTTGTATCACTTTATATATTAACAATCGAGAAAATATTTGTTTGCCAAAAAAAGGTGAAATGAAAGCAAGAGATTGCGTATCGATAAATAAGATCTAAAAAAAAAAAATATAGTATGCCATCAGCGAAAACGAAATTAGTAGAATGAGTTCAAAGGAAACACCAGTTACTGTTATCGTTGTAAATTACGAAGAAGGATAAACAAAGGTGCGCAAAAGAGGAAAATCGAAAAAATGCATTATAATTAAAAGAGGCGAAGCGATGCAAAGGCAACCGAGATTAATCATTTGAAAAATATCTCTGGAAGGAAAGCCATTAACGATTTGCAGTGAACAATCTGCGCAGGATTGAATTGTTTATACAATGGATAAATTTTGTTTTAGTAAATCGAGTAACATGTAAATGAATTTGCATTCGTCGCTCATTAGCACCAAGCATGAATTAAAAAATAAAACGTGGCTACGTGTATTTGAGAATCAGAGTAACCGAAGCTTGTTTTTTTTTTTTGTTTTGTTATTTGTCAGTTGAACAGAAAAACTGTAGTGATTGGATTTTTTTTGTATGAAATTGATTAATTTTATGGTAAATTAATAAAGGGTGATTGTGAAACGTGTTAAAATTGGTGATCAAAATTGGGAATTTCAAAAAAGTGTTAGTATGTCATATAAAAAAATCCACTTTTATATAAATATACTACACGTGTAAAAATAATGCAATTGTAACTTTTGAAAATTTTGTGAAAAATAATGAAAAGAGCTAGTAATTGAAATCTTTTTATAAAAAGAGCAGAGAATAGTATATTTTTTTCCCTTTTACTTTTTAAATTAAACTTTTAAAATATTGAAAAATTTTATCTAAAAATGATTTTTTCGAATGCATAAACACTTTTATAATTGATCGTATTTTTTCTACTATCATATGAATGAATTAATTTAATCTACAAAAATATAAAATGTATTAACTATTTGAAATTCCAAATTCATATCGTTAAATTTTCCTTATTTAAAATATATCAAGTAAAAATAGGCACATATGTATTATTTTGATAAAACAACTAATAGAATAATTAATTTCTAACCGTAGAATTTCGTAGAAATGGACTTGGGTCGCTCTGTCTCTCTATACATAGAGAAAAACAAAGTAAAAAGAGGAACAAGAAAAATGAGAGAGCATGCAAAGCCAAAGTGGAGTTAGCAAAAACCGACGTTAAGTGAAGTTAAGAAATTAGGACTCACCTCCTGTAAAATTCCAGCATGCCATTTCGTTCATTTTTCGTGCGAGCACCAAGAATATTGCAAATAATACAAGAAAAGATTAGTCGTATTGCATTAAACCACCATCACCACCACCCAACCACTATTCATCGTATTATTATGATTATGATTTTGATTATTATTATTATTATTATTATTATTATTATTATTATTATTATTATCATCATCATCATTCGCGATCATTACCACGGGATTTCATTATTGCTGCAGACGGTATTAATTTATACGATATGTTATTGTTAAAGTTACTTTATCAAACTAACAGAGCTTATAATATCGTATAAAGATCGTAATCATTCATGTGCATGATCGTTTCGTAAAATCGTTCCTGGCGCGTGTTTAACATGATATAAGCATGATATGAAGATTATAGAACTAATCTTAGAGATTGTTATTAATTTTCTTTCTTTTTAACGAACGATCGTTCGAGCAATGTTGACCATTTGTAAATTAAAAAAATGGAAATAATTTGAAAATTAAATTTTTTTCTCGTTCAAAGAATCTTTAATCGATCTTCATTAAAATGGAATAATTTTCATATATTAATAATTTTTTAACACAGTGAAAAAAATTGATAAGAATCTCATCCGTTAATGCATTTTTACCGCGAATTCTTAGATACATGTAATGCAGATTCGACTTTATTTCCCAGCCGGGGAATATTATCTTTACAAATACTTAACCTGAAATATTTCCCATAGGCATGTAATTTATGAAACTACTCTTTTCATCTTCTCTACCTTCCTAGTCTAAACTATCAAGGAATTAATTAGCAAATTAGCGAATCTTGTACAAATGAAATTAATTATTACAAATTATCAGAAGAATGGTATTTACCGAAACGAAACCAATCACAAATAATTACTGACTCATAATTATCATATTAATTTACTCGTGTTACTTTTCATGTTCATCGAGTTTCATTAAAATATTCACCTATTTACAAACACTGATATTTACACCCTACGTTAAATCATCATCGAGGTAAATTATCCTTTAACGAACAAACAAACAAGAAAAGATATATCTAACCCAGTGAACCACATCTTGACTCCTCCACTTCTCCAGAAAACTTATTACTTCTTCCCAATCTTTCATAATTTTTTCCACGTCTCCTCTTTCAACCCTCTCCCTTTTCCTTGACGAGGAGGAAGTCTCGACCGACTCTTTACCCGCCACTAATTATCGCCGGACTCCGCGAGGTGGATGTAAAAGTTCAAAGAAGCCGAGGCTTGGAGAAAGGGGAAGGGAAGGCGCAGAAGAGAGGGCGAAAGGAAAGGGCGGATGAGGAACGAAGGGGAGAACGGAATGGGCTGCGTCTGAAGAAGCGACGTCACGTTGTGCAGCCGTGTCCATTGGCTCGAGACGCGATTCAAAACGCAAACCCAATAAACCCGGCGTGTAATTACGCCAGCAATTAACGACAGCTCGCTAATTCGCGTGGAATCTTTGGCCGATCATTGGCGAAGAATAATTTACTCGGGTTGAAAGGGTGTGAATGGACACGGTTATTCGATATTTGTCACGATAGAGAAATTATAACGTGTGGTTGATATTCATGATTGATATCACGATGTGATTAGAACGATTATCGGTATTAAAGAAGGAAGATGAATAAGATATTGGAATTTTTGAATGAATTCAATATCGATTTCGAGATTTGATTTGATTCTGCAATACAAGCATTCGAATTAGCATATTTGAAGATGTTTTTTACATATTGGACGTAGGAAAGGAATATCTATTTCTATATTGGTATGTATATATACTTTCTGAATATTTATTTCTGTTCTATATTGCGTATATAAAAGAATGTTTGTTGCAATATCAAATATTGCAAATCAAAAATGAAATTCGATTATAGATGAATAATACGATCAGAGTTAGTAAAATATAATTTTAAATAAAATTCTACAATATGTTATTTTTCCACTCAAAAATATATTGATAATTTAGCAGTAAATTAAAATAATTTGACAGTAAAAATTTCTCGAAACTTCATCGAAAATATAAACGATTTTTAGGAAATAAAATATAGCAAAGAGTGCGAAGAAAAATATATAAATTTCTAAAGAATATTTCTTTCGTGGAAAAATCATTTTATCTTTTCTCTTCGTATTTTATCTTCGTAATTCGTTATATTAATGATTTAAGTTTGTAATTAAAACGAAAATCAGCGATATTTATTCGCTGATATTCGACGAAAAATTTTATAAAAAAAATATACAAACTCTTGTATAATATATCTCTAATGGCAAAAAAAATAAATAAAAATGATACAACTAATAATTAATAACTAAGTTATGATTATTAAATATGCCAAATAATTAATAATTTTATAATATAATAAAATATTCAATGCAATGATCAATACGACTCTCTTTCATATCAATAATTAATCATAAGTGATAAATATATTTATTTACTGGTACATTTGTATATATTAATAATTTATGGAAACATAAATTATAAATCTTCGTTTATCTTTTCTCTCCTGACGATATTCTATTAACTTTATTACTTATTAACTTTATAACTTAATTTCAATTTAATCAGCTAAAGAATATTATTTCTAATAATCTTGAAAAAAGTTATAATCCAAAAAACATAAAGAAATCAATATTAATTATTCCTATTTTCATTAATTTTTATTATCAAAATTGTCATTGAACAATTAATCCTTAACCATTTCATCAAAAAATATTTAAAAATCATAAAAATAAGATAAATAAAGAGAAAAGAAAAACGATATACGTACTTCTTATTTATTATCCTCTTAAACACTATAAGTTCATCAAGCGTAAAATTAATTAAAACGAGCGTAGAGGCATGAATTCAATGCAACCACGCGGAAATACGAGTATCTCGCGTCATTACCCACCATTCCGATAAGGAATAATAATTTTATATGAGGTATTACCGATTTTGTACTCACACGCCTTCCACATCCGTGCCTCTATTTGCCGGAAAATTTACCCGCTCCTCGCGATTCGAACGAAAGGATTTGCAAAGGGTGGAAATACGCGATATCATTCGTACGATGAAATTTATTCGACAAAACTCGAAAAACGCGAAATTCGGATAAAAGCTTATCTTTTTATGGCAAAAAGCACGTGAATTTAATAAATCGTTTTGAATACGTGGTCGTATGTTTTTAATAAATTGTGCATTCCACGTCAAATGTGTGTTTTTTCACTACGTGTGCTGCGAAATTTTTATTAATGGTATAATAAATATTACGTACGTTTGAAATAATGATAAATTTTTTCTGGTGGAGTATTTGTATTTATATTGAAGGGAATTATGTGCATAATGATATGCGATTGAGATACTTTTAAAACGAAGTTAGCAATAATATTAAAATAATTTGTTGTTTGAATTTTTAACAAAGGATAAAAGGATTTTCGGATACTTTTTTAATTAATATTAAACTTGATATTGTCGATTTTTCTGTGGAAAGATTTTTAAATTCAACTGGATTTATTTAAAGCTATTATTTGATATATATTCGTTATTGATTTAATCTCGAAAGTTATAATTTTAATCACCGGGGAATTATTTTTATTAAAATTTAAATAAAACTGTTTTCTTAATTTAAAACTTGTTGAAATTTAACAATAAAATTCAGGCTGTAAAAATATTCTATATTTGGCTCTTTATAAAGAATCATATAGTTACTTATGAAAGTCTACTATATAAAGAGATTATTTTTTGTTGAAATAAAATTCCATTAAATTTTATTCCAAAACAATTGTTCAATCAAGTTTATTTCGTATGGATCGAAAATTAAAATTCAAAGAGAAAGTATCATTCGTGAAAAATAAGAAAAATAAAAACATTATCCGAAAAGAAATTGGAAATGGAATAATAAGGGATGAAAAGAAAATAGAAACTGAAATTTTTTAAGTTGACATTTTTCGTTGACATTTGTAGCTGATTATGGCGCAATATTTTTTATTTTCCTTCGTAAAAAGTTTGAAGAAAAACGGAAGCCAGACAGAATAAAGAAGTATTTCTGAGAAACTTCCATTCCTCTGCAAACAATGTCGGTACTGTTGAAATGATATCTGAATATCAAATAATATCATATGATATATAATGACTTTAATCCTTTAAAAGTATAATAAAATTATAAGAGATTATGTATACAATTTATCAGAAAAAAATTTAAATTTGTATAAATATCCTTAAAAATGTATCTAATTTTTAAAAATTTGTGAAATTTTTTAAAATTCTTGAGAAAAATAATTATTACTGTATGAAGAGAGATCACAGAATTATTGTGCGAATCGTTTAATCATTAAATGAATAGAAATTCTAAATACTTTCTTCAATACAAAAAAGGATATTTCTTTAAAACAATATCAAAACATTATCTTTGTATTCGCGTGAAAAAATTTTTTAGCCATGCACAATATTCAATCTGATCAGTACTACATTATTCTCCTACAGGAAATCCCATTCAAGCCGTAAAAATGAATTGATTTAACGCGTGGAAATGGTAAACGAAAGGATAGAGAAAGGAATAAAAATGAGCAATGGGATTTTTATCCCCTTAAACTTTCGGCAAACGTTTTTTTCTCCTCCCTTCCTTACCCTTTCGTGTAAAGACCCCCTTAGGGATCGAGAATTCCGCGGTGTCACGACAAACGACTCCCCTTCTGTGCCACTGATCCTCTGTGCACGATCGAAAATAAAGCCGTTTAGGATGAAACGGTTTAAGGGAGAGGCGGTTGCAAACGGCGCCGGATTAAACGCGTAATCCGTGTCAAAGGCATCCGGAGAAGCCGATGCGCGTTCCCCGTCGCGTTATCTGTCCGTTCGATTGTTAAACGCTGGTAGGGAATGTAACTGGCTTCGATGGAATCGATACCGAGGCGTGGATGAAAGGATGTGTCGTTGTGTTGAGTTATGGCAAATGTCGCGAGGGGTTGGATTAGAGCTGGAAACGTTAAGTATAATTTAGTGGTAATTTAGTGATGTCTTTGGTTTCTTAGGTATTTCTCGTGATAATGTAATTTTTATGAAGTTGAAGATTGATATATTATATGATCGTGGCTAAAATATTGTTTTATATTTTATAAATTATAAAACTAAATTTATAATTTTTAAGCGTTTCATGAAAAATCATTGTTACATATCAACTACTTTATCGATTCTAAAAATAAAAAAATTCTTCAAACAAAAGAATCAAAGCTTAAAGATCAAATGGTTTCTCAAAAAGCTATCTTCATCGATTTCAAAAATCAAAAATTCCCCGAACAAGAGAATCTGTAAAGCAAATATCAAGCGACGATTCCTTCCCTTCGAACAGTTCATCGCCTTTAACCGAGTCCCAACCATCCACCCGGTTAACCAGCCACGTAGCTTTGTGTATTCTAGATTGTGGATAGGTTGCCTCTGGAATTTCCGCGCGATGAAAAGCTTTCTCGCGGCAGAGACAACCGCGGGTGGATGCCATGCGTTCACCCCTTTCCAACGTGCACTTTAAGAATCGGGTGTCAGGGAATGACTAACGTCGTCGAGTTTCGTCGTCGAGGCAGAACGAAACGAAAAAGCGGAGAGATTCATGGGATGTTGGCAAGGTGTCGTCGCTTTTTCCACGAATACCCGCCCCTGTAATTAAATTTCCTGTCTGATGACCGACTCGCGATAGAATTTTGAGAAACCACCATTGGGTGACAAAGATTAGTGTTGCAGATAGAATTCCATGGACAACAATATGACGAGAACGAACTATTTGAGACATCGTTGAAACGTGAGTTGCGTTTTGAAGCTCGATGGAAATTCAATTATTTTTTTGCTCGAGAAAACCTTTATGTATCTTCTATGGGAAAGGATTTTTTTTTAATCATTTTGTTTTCAGTACTTTAAAATAATGATGAACGAAACAAGGGAGATTATAAAAGATATTTGATCCATGATTCTGTAACTGAATTTACTATTATTATAAAAATTCAGAAGAATTTATTTTTAAGGAAACTTGGATATATTTAAATATATCTAAGTATCGTTTTAAAATAATAGAAATATTTACAAAAGAGCAACAGAATGCAATCTACTTTTAATATTAACCAATTAAATATTATATTGAATTTTATAACTACTACATACTACTACTCTCTAATATAATCTATTCCAACCAATTAATTTAATTCCCTCTTTCACCATCAAACCTAAACATTCTAACGCTATCAATTGAAAAACCGCCTAACAAACCTAACGTGTATCATCCACGAGAAAGAAGAACGTTTAGAATATTTCTCATCGAGGAAACCCAAAGAAGATCCCCAAAAAAAAACAAGCTCTCCCAAGGAAAGAGGAAAACGCGCTAAGCTTTAAAGTAGCACGTAGAGTTGCTCACCTTCGTGATGAGATCCTTGGCGCGGCTCTCGAACAGATGCTCGAGTTTCTGGGTGTCAACAGGTACAGGCAACAATTCGTCCCATATCATCTTGTTCTTGTCGAGCCTGGACAATATGATCGGGTCATCCCTCACCTCCTTCCAGAACAACTTCACCGTCTTCTTGCTCTTCTTCGTGAACGCTGGTGGCGGGCTCTTCGGTGTATTTCCATTATCGGTCGGCGACCTTGGCGACTTGAGATTCACTCCGAACAACGGTGGAGGCGCTTGGGGCACGGGAGGCGGTAGTCTCGCACCTAAGGGGGGCGGGGGTGGTGCCCGCGCGCCGCCTGGGGTCGGTACCATGGGTGGTGGGGGTGGAGGCACCCCGTTGGTCACGTTCACGGGGCCAAGAACGTCTACCTCGTCGTCCGAATTCAGATCGGTGAAGTCGAGGTCGCAGAGCTCGAGAGGCCGTTTCAATTTCTTAACCAGCTCCTCCCAGTGCAACTCGTTCTCGGATTTCTTCGCTTCTTGAGGTTTCGTGGGCAGATTGTCCCCGGTCGGTGACTTCAACACGTCCGCCTTTGACTTGGACTTGGCGAGACCCTCCTTCGCCTTCGAGATCAGTCCACTCATATCCCCTATCCTGTGGAGGAAAGGATGAAGAATGATCATGATTGGAAGGCAAAAATGAACGATGTTTGTCAATGATCTGAATAGCTCGATTATTCTTGTAATTGCGAATAAAATTTTGATGAAATTTAATTTTTTTCCATCATTATCATCATTATTTTTTGTGACTTGAACGGATACACGCGAAGAAAACTTAATTGAACAGTTACAGAGAATGGAGCCGAGATTTATTACATTTCATCCTACTGATATACACTTCATTCCGGATATTTTACGTTTTTTTCATTACACAAATTTTCATGGAAAATGAAAGGCCACGTTTCCTCGAATAAAATTACCTGGAAACCTTCTCCTCGACCGGGCTGCTCGGTATAAGATTTTGAGCGGCCAACTTTTGCGTGAGATCTTTCACGGTCCCTTCCCTCTTCAATTGTAGAACCACTCGACGATCCTCGTCCTCGTCGGTGTGATTACCCTCGTCGCACTCGACACCCTCGTCCGGGCTCTTCCCGTACCAAGGTTTCTTCTCTTCGGAATCGAGTTTGTTCGCGGCGTTCATCAGAGGCGTCAAGTCCTTCCTGCTGTTCGTCCTGGACAACTTATTCGACGGCGAGTCCGCATTTCTTTCGTACGACGTACCGTTCGTGTAACGCAGCCCGTTCGTCGCGTAGGGACCTTCGTTCAACGGGAAATCCGTTCATTTGTTCGTCGTGATTAATTAACTTATTACTCCCTATGCTTGCTATTATTATTTGATTAGATGATTAGGTTGGAATTGCGTGGAGGGAGTAGCTTACTTATGTGCAGGGTGTTAATATATTCGTGGAACACTTTTGGAGAAAGATTCTTCGAATATAAATATAAAAATTTTCAACTCTCTCATTTTTGATGAAATTTGAAATTTTATCTCGAATAAAATGATAATATTAAACGTTTCGTGCGAAAAGTGACTCATGCACATCCTTCCTCAAGATCTCAAAGTCTGCTACTAAGATTGACTTTTTAAAAAATAAACGACAAAGCATTTGGAATAAAATTTATCCCAAAAATTCCAATCCCAACGCAATTCCTCTCCAATAATCAATTACTCACTTTCCTGATCGTCCGAGGGCACCACGGATGCTCGCATGTTCGCCGTGGCTTCCTGCTGCTCCCTGATAAAGCTCCTCTGCCTCTCGGCTCGTTCCCTTCGACGTCTCAACGCCGGTGTCACGCCAACGTCCACTGAAACCGATACACGTCACTTCTTTCTTAGCTCGATCATTTCCCCCCGTCGAACAATAATTTACTATTTAACCCGGTTGGTTAAGCGGCACACCGACCCTGCTTATCGATCCATCGTTTTCATTCCCGTCGAATCGCGCGATCGTCCAACTTTCATTTTGATTTATCGCCCGGTCGAAAACGTCCCCCGACGACAGTCGCGATAAATCCTCGTCATCGCGTGTCGTTTCTACGCGGTTCACGAAACAAAAATATACGCCGCGCCTATCAATTATTTCGTCGAATTTATACCGATCGATCTATCTCGTATCCTCGTTTATTCGATTTGTTTGCGTTGCGAGGGAAAGAGATATTTGGGCCAGGATTATTGGAATATTCCGGTCCTGATCGTTATTTCGTGGATGGACAGAAACGACGGAGTGAATTTCAGTGAAATCGGTAAATTTACACCAATTCAAAATTCGCGTTTTATTTCGAGTTATATATCGATAGAGGATAAGATTTAGTAGTTTATTATTATTGAATGAAAAAAAGAAATTATACTTTTAGAATCGAAATTATCGTCTGCTTCTTTCTTGAAATATTTAAAGCAAAAGGTAAGAATGAATCTATTTTTCACGGGAAACGGGAGAAGCATTACTTCTTGGTGATCAATCAGAATGATAAATTGTAATATTTCAACTGTGAATTTCATATTTTAATAATGCAATGAATAATGAATGGGAATATACGGTGTACGAAATAAAATTAGCATCCTCCCTATAATAGAATTTTACAAATCAATAATATAACTTCATTTTGAACATTGAATATCATGACACACATAATAATAACCATTCTCATAAACCATCCTTAATATAATTGCTAATTATAAACTGAACAAGAGACAAAAATTAACAACTTACACACCGATCTTATTTCCTTTCCTCAGAGTGTCAAAAATCCGAATCGACTGGAACGAAGATTCGTACGCGAATGAGCGACGATCGAATAATCTGCTCGAACAATAATAACACGATAAACTCGAGCGAACGTAAACAAAGGACGAGGACGAGAGAGAGAGCTTGATCGTCATCGTCAACACTCGATTACTCGACGACATCGACACTCCGGTTTCCGGTTCGCCGAGTTCACGCCGCGCACTTGACCATGATCACAGCCTGGCCGACTGTTTTCCCCTATTCGAGCGAAACTACGCTTTCGAGCCACGAGCGGGCAGTTCGCGTTCCCTGCATCCGCAACGGAACGCACGAGGGAACTGGGAAACCGCAAGGTCTCTCTCCCGAGAGAGGGACGATCCGTTAACGCGGAAATCGCCGCTCGTGGGCGTCGAAGTTCGTATTCATCGCGCGGTCGAATCGTTAACGAGCGGATCTGCGACGTATATCGGATACCCTCCGCATGCGTACACGTGGACGAAAGTGAAAACGTGTTTCGTTTCGGGATGGAGGAGGTGAGATTACGATACGGCGATTAGGGGGCGTGTGAAAATTGCAATTTTATATCCTCGAATTGTAGGAGTAATTTTAAAAAATGTTTGTTAGAGTTAGATGTACTTTTAATATGAATTGTCCAATAATAATTTAATCTAAGCTACGTAGATGAGAAATTAATGGGTTATAGATTAGATTAGATTAGAATAGATTAGGTTTGTATAGTTAGATCGTACATTGTGGCATGAATTATTTAACGTATTGAAGTAAATTAGTTCAACTGATGTATTAAAACTTCGTTCGTTTAATAACAATTACATTCCTATATAATATAATATATTATATACCACTAGAAAAGGAAAATTGATAATAGATTATAGGTTAAATTAAATTAATTTAACATTTGTGTATAACCTAAATAACGAAAGAAAAAAATTAATGAATTTCGATTTTCGATTAAAAACTGTATCGATAATTAGGGAAGAGTTGTTCAAGATTTATCTATTTCTATTGTATATGAAGAATAAAAAATTTAATGAAAAAAAATTCGATCCATCTTTGGACAACGCATGCAATCAACGTAACAACGTGAAAGAAGATCTCACCTTTGTTCTCCTTGTAGCTGCCATTCAATTGAACCTCGCCTAAATGACCCTGCGAACTTTGAGAGCTGCTCGACTCGTCGTCGTCGTCGGGCAAACTCGAGTTTAGCGTGTTGTTCAGAGAGCTTAGACCCAACGAGTGGTTGAGCCGTGGACTTAGTCGCGCGTTCAAGGACATCGACAATGGGGACGTGCCCGTCGAGTGCCGCCGGGATTTTCGCCGTTCGTGCGAATCCACCAGGGACTTCCGGTTTCGCAGCGTCTTCCTGTGGGAGGGAAACGCTCCAGAGTGAATTATTGTGTTCGCCACGTTCGTGTCTCGGTGACTGTGCGCTTTTATCCCGAACCGAGTTTCTATTTTCACGATTTCGAATAAGACGCGCGCTTAGTCGTTGACTTGTATCACTGAGTATAGAATAGCAAAGATCGGCGCGATCATGTTGGGCTGTACTACTGATTTTAATTCTTTAGTTGGTGAAATTTGTTATTAAACGAGAAATACACTTGGTGAATTAAATGTTTGATTATTAATTTCGATATTTGTTATTCAATCATTGATCTTGACTGGATTCGATTTAATCTTCTAATTTAACGATGAAATAAGGAATATGAGATATCTTTAAGTGAATGTTTCAATGGAATATATAATATTAAAGATACATTTTGAAAGTTTTTCTTATAGAGATTATTATATTTTATGATCAGAAACGGGTTTATAAGAAGATCAGAAACGTATTCGGATAATTAATAATTATTAAAATTATAACAGTTTATTTATTAGTGGAACGATGCTCAAATATCTATTATATCTACTTAACTTTAATTACCTTTACATGAATCACAAACCCTAAAATTTGCAATAAAATTAAATTTCGTTCAAACTTTTGAATTTTCTAAAAAGCACTTGTCTAAAGAATTGCGAATGATTCTCCTTGAAACATCCAATTTAAACCCGTTTACACTAAGACCAAACTCTCCTAAATTGACCAAGATAAGCTAAACAACTTAAGTGACGAGAATCGATACCTGATATTATCATCCAGCTGGCGAATAGGCGAACCTCTATCGTTCCCATCCTCGTGATGCAGCACCGCCTCGTAGATCTGAAATTGCCTTAGTAGATCAAGATCGGTTCCTTGCTTCGACATGTACCTCTGGATGATGCCCTCTATCCCTTGCTCCTCCAAACAGTCGACCTGATCGTAATAAGTGTCCTGATCCGGTATACCGTTCAGACACTTGTTGACTAACGTCGTCGCGTATATCAGCAATTCCGTGTCGGCCGCGTCGTAATCCTTCAACAGCTTCATCACGTTTGTCCAGGGTATCATGCCTCTGGACGTATCGACCGATCTAACGGCTCTGACCAGCAACAGACTGTTCGTCTCGACGTATTCGACGAACACGAGCAAAAGCTTGAGCGCGGTCTTCACCACCAATCGGAAGCGGCTCGCTATTAACGTGTATAACCACTGGACCGTCTGACCGTGTTCCATCACTCCATTCATACCGTCCACGTAGAGCATCACCTGGCCAAGAGCTGTACATGGAATGGAAGAAGGAGATGATTAAATCGATTTCATATTCAGATTTCTTTTATTTTTAAGAGTATTTTAGGTATCGAATATATTGTAGGGAATATATAATGAGGAAGATTTTGTTTATTGGTTCTTTAAGAATTATTTAGAATGAAGTCATATTTAGAAGATCGTTTTTCAAGAAATGTAGAAATATCAGAGATGAAATAAAGTTGATTGTAATATTTGTGAATTTTAGAGATACCGAGATATAGTTCAATTTCAAATAAATATTTTCTTCAATATAAATGGAGAATTTTGTAAATGAAACTTTTCTTTTAAATATCAGATAATAAATTTTTCTCCAAACAATATTTATATAACGTAACAAGAAATTAAATTTTTGTAACTAACTCTGTTTAAAATAATCAACTGTCTTTATTAAATCTCTCTTTTAATTCTTCGATACTAATCGAATATCCAAGATTTATGCGTTTCGAGCAAAATTCCCCGAAACTTGATAAACCTGTGCAAACACACAGCCTCCCCCCAAAAAAACATTTACACAAACAATGCATGGCTACATCCTCATCAAAATATATATTCGTCATGCATCAAAATCTATAGTACAGAAAACAATTTTAGTCCCTTCAGACTGAATCCATATTCAACGAAAAACAATTCCATAAACAAACGAAACTTTCGTTACATTTCCCATCCACGGTTCCCATCCTTCCGAAAAATTGAAAAATTCATGAATGAAACAAAAGTTCTACCGTGCAACCCTAATTCCTCGCACGGATTAAAACATAGAGGCGTGTGTGGCTCATTAATTTCGCGTGAATTATAATAAAATGATGGTATCTTTGTTTTCCCCGAGCAACGA